>NC_057801.1:514635825-514648145 GCF_018294505.1 Triticum aestivum | reverse complement strand
AGTAGGTCGCGTTTTTTGTCATGCATGTACATCCATGACGATTTTATGACAGAATCAAGATAGTAATACTTGTGCTGTCGTAGAAGTGTTCCATGACATTACCAAAATTATCATCACAGAAGTGTCCACTTCCATGACAATAAATCGCGCGTCATAGAAGTGCTTTCGTCAAGGGTGACCGACACGTGGCATCCATCGTAACGGGACGCCGTTAAGCTATCGGGTCCGGTTTTGGATCCGATAACCCGCTAACAGCCATGACCAATGTCGATTTTCCACATGTAAAATTCTCATTGGCCAACGGACCCATGCGTCAGCTCCATGTTGGTACAGGTGTCACTCATCCAATGGTCGAGATGGGCCTATGATATGTTGACACGTGGACGGGCCCAAAAGTGGCCCATAAAGTTTAATTGGGCCGGCCCAACTAAAGGCCCATAAGATTTAGCAGACCATAATGGGCTGGCCCAGCTAAAGGCCCACAAGATTTTGCAGACCATAATGGGCCAGCCCAGCTAAAGGCCCATAAGATTTAGCAGACCACAATGGGCCCGCCCAGCTAAAGGCCCATAAGATTTTGCAGACCATAATGGGCCGGCCCAGTTAAAGGCCCAACATTCTCTGTTAAGGCCCATACGTCTAGTGTCAAATCGGCCCGTCAACGGGCTGTCCTAAACTTGTCATTATCGCGGCCCATGGTCACTTCTGGCCTGTTAACAGCCCACTAAGTATTTGTGCTGAATTACGGCCTGGTGTATTTTTGGCCTGTTAAAGGTCCTCCTTCATTTGGGCCCGTTTACAGGCCATTGAAACTTTTGGCCCATAAACGACCGTGAAGGATTTGGGTCATATTCAGCCATGTCTGACATTCGGCCTGTTAGAGGCCCACTATAGATTTGGGCCACTTTTGGCCTATTGTGGTTTTCGGCCTGTTAATGTCGGACGAAAACCATGGGCCATACGTGGCTCAACGTCACATCAGGACCATTAACGGCCCATATAAAAATGACGAGAATCTAGCCGGACCGAAGTTCCGGCCTGTTAAATTCCCATGTATTAGGTCGGCGCATTTATGACCCGTCCGAATTTCGGCCTGTCAAAGATCCGCATCATAAATGGGCCACCATTTCGGCCTACTAAGTCTAGTGGATTATTTGGCACAATCAGGGCCCAATCTCACTTTCGGTCTATTAAAGGCCCATGTTTTTTATGGGCTCGAGATATTTACACCTGTAAACAGCCTATTGTTACTGAGGGCCCAAATTATGTTTAGGCCTGTTAAGGGCTCACTATGGGCACATGCCTACCAGAAAAATATGAAAGCTTATGTTGATTTAGGCCTAGATATTTTTAGTGGGCTACATGCAAATTTTGGCCCATAATCGTTTTTAGCCCAATTGGAATGGGACCGACGAATGTTGGCATGTTGGGATCATACGAAGCTTTCGGCCGAATACATTACTAAGATAAACCTACACTATACAAAAATAGCATCGTAATTACTGCAGCCTTTGGCAGCATCATAAATGTTGTATCAGAACAAAATAAATTCCAACCATACAACAGAAGGCCTGTTGGCATAAAGTTTATAGTCTTTGCAGATAAAAGCACCATCAGATGTATAGAAGCACAAATCATTTGACCTGAGTGCTAATGTTTCAGGCTGTAGAATCTACTGGAGCAGCACGGTCTTCACCTTTTTCCGCCATCGCTCTTGAACAACGAAGCGAATTTCTGATAGTCTGGTTTCAAAACCATTCATATCTTGACAACATTTGTCAACCACTATTCTTATTTCCCAAACAACGTCCATTAGGGATTGGACTTGTGTCTGGAGCACAGATATATCACTCTGTCTAGCAGGAAGATTTTGTTCAGTGGGCGATTTGGACGAGGTTACCTTGACAACCAACAAAGAATTACGCAGGTAGGTGCTTTTTGCACTATTAGTGGAGATATACTGACGCACTGCAGCAAGAGGTAACATTGTGCCTAGGGCTAGAATTTGAGCCAAGTTGAGCCAGCTTGGATCGACTCGCTATAGCTCGTTTCGTTAACGAGCTAGCTCGACTCGACTCGTTACTATAACGAGCTCAAATCCAAGATTGGCTTGAATCGTATAACTCACGAGCTGGCTCGTTTAGCTTGTTAAGCTCGTTAAGGATATGAACATAAAACCTTACAAATATGATAAAATAAACATTATTTGTGAACATTGTAGATGATTTATATGTACATTTTACATTCGTGAGTAATCATTTGTATCATATTCGTAAGGTGCCTTGGGTGGTTGGGCCTTGTGTTGTGCATCTGGGATGCAAGGTGCTTGGCTGATCTCTTGTACCGAGCCTAACAAGTTACACGACTACTCGTGAGATCGGCTTGTTTAACTCGGTTTATAAACGATCTTAAACTAAAGCTCGGCTCGACTCATTATTCTTCGAGTTCGAGTCAATTCGAGCCGAGTCACGAGCTACTCGTTTAACTCGCGAGCTTCGAGCTTTTTTCCAGCCCTAATTGTGCCTGTGGTAGGCTCGTCACCTTCAGGTGGTTGTGGCTGTTCAATCATTTGTTCCATAGCTTCCTGAAAGTTTGAACTTGTAGATTAGTGTACCAGATAAGTTACTAATGAGATAAAAACAAACAAAGTAGGTTACACCTTTATACATAACTTATTTTGGTGAACTACTGTAATACATTAGCATGTATTATAGTGCCAACTACATAATAAAATCACTTTCGGAACATATGTCCATGTAACATGCCTACGGTATTGTCTATTTCCTCACATCCGTTGACATCTAAGGATAAAGAGACATGGTTTAAAGTAGGATGAACATAGTATGGCATCATTCATATCATGGGCAAACCGATATAAAACAAACAGGCTATTTTATCATTGTGTGCGCACGTGAACATAACAACTAGATTACAGATCAAGACCAAAAGAATATCCTTCATCTCTTTTAAACCATGTAAGGTGAAATGATATGTTAAGACAACTGTGTATAAAAGTGAACAGAGTAACTGACATTGGCTGCAAACCAAGTAGTTAAATGAACACATCACAGTACCAATCAGTTCAAATGCAGGAGGAGTAAGGACTTACAACAATGGCTTGAACTAGTGTGCTCATGCCCTTCATCTTGCTGGTGTGGCAATCCTTGAAGATCTGCACTGCATTCGGTTTAGGTTCTTTTTGGTCTGCACGAGCTTTCCTATGTATTAGGAACAAGTCAATATAGATACGATAATATGGCACATAAAAAAGAAGGAAGTAGCAGCTATTTACAAGAGCCTCGCAGTGTGCAATATAGCTACGAGATCCTGTTGTTTGTTGGAATTTCACTTTAGAATGGTTGGTCTTGTTCTTCAAACAGTTAGCCTAGAAGAAGATACACTTGTAAGGCACATACGTAAATACAAGTTCAATATGTGGTCTGATCAAATACATATAGCCTACCTGATACTTTGGATCAGACCAGTGTTTAACGAGGGTTGTCCAGTCTTCATCTGTAATATATTCCAATGGAGATGTTTGGGCGATTTCATGTTAGCCTTGCCTTCAAAGTGAGATTTTCTAAGGTGGTACCGATACTGTCGCAGAGCAGACTGAAAAACATGAGTGCATACTTGTTTAGTTGCATCATCTGTCGGATCCAACTTGAACCTCATCTATTGAAAAAAGAATGTGAGTCTTATTAGGAGGAAGCTAGAAATTATGGGACGGAGCAAGACAATATTACTAATTGCGATGAATAACATTACTTATGGATAAATGGTCAAGGAAGGTTTTAAACTGGGTATTGTCTTTCTCATTCCTATACTGGATCCACGTTGGGAGGATTCATGCATGACACCTAACGGCAATGGCCGCCTCTGATACTAACTTGGCTGACTCTATAGCATCACGTGGCCTTTTTAAACCTGCCTCAAAATGGATCTCCATTCTTCCTCCTTTAGATTTTGTTAATCTGTCAAGCATTATCCCTGATGTCTGTTTCCGCTTGCGCTGTGGTGCTAGTTCAACAACGAATATGGAAAGTATTAGTGTACATCAAACAGTGAGAGTACATGTAAAGGAGCATGCAACTGCCACTTGACTCGATCAGGTACCGTCTTGGTGTTGATGCTCATGAGGTTCATCTGATCTTGCCAAGTCCTGTTGTGTCAGCAGTGCTTCGGAAGTAGTGTTAGGTGTGAAGGCAGCTAGGGAACTGGCCAGTTCTGGAGCAAACAAATGAGTAACTCGTTGAGATGCTGGTACGGTTGAAGCAGATGCTGTAGCTGGTGGAGCAGGTGATACTGTGTTTGTAGATTTAGCCGGTGGACTTGGACCTTCTACTGCACTATAAGTACCAGCAGAATCTCGACGGTAGATCCTTTTCCGTTTCACCCGACAAGTAACACCACTCCCTACTATATTATTTTCCTTGCTCTTTTCTGACTTTGCCATGTCAAGCCGTACCCACAACACAAAAGAATAAAATCGCTCTTCAGAACTCATTGATGCATGATACAGACAAGCAATACTTTGATGTAAGACAACCGTATGAGGATGGAATATGTAAGAAAAATAGGACGACGTGACATATTCACAGCTACAATGTGTAAACTAAGCAGAAGGATTTTCAAGAAATAGAAGTAATGCAAGCTAGACACCATATGAAAGATGCAACCAATATTACTCTGCCAAGTTAAAAGTGTCTTGTCATAAGTGGCAATTCAAAAAATTAGAAGCAGTACAACATAGAAATCAATGCAAGATGCAACCACTATCAAACTGCCATGTTAAAAGCGTCCAGTCATGAGTGATTGATGTGGGATACACAACATCAGTACTTTGATGTAAGAACATGGTATGATAGATAGATGCAGTGTATTGTAGACACAGAAAGCCATGTCATATGCACATGCATAACATATAAACTCAATAGGTGGAATTTAATCAAAATAGAAGAAATACTTGCTAGACAACATATGCAACATGAAACCAATTATCACACTGTCAACTTAGAGCAAGCACCTGTGATGGTGGAGTACGGGAGAGGAACTCATCATGTAGACTTGGGACTTCAACTTCATTAACAGTAGCAGTGGCAAATCTAGAGAGTCTCTGTTTGCGCCGGTGCGGAGGACCACCAACATCCCCTAACTTACTCTTTTCCTTCCTGTTTTCTGATATTGCCTTATGAAGTCAAAACCACAAGAATATGAATAAAATTAGCTCTGCATAACTGGTTGATGCACAGATAAACACTACTTTGATGTAAGGCAAGCGCAAGATAGGAGGATAGAATATATACAAAAAAAGATAGTGTTGCATATTCACACGTACGATAGGAGGATGGAATATGTATGAAAAAACAGTAAGCGAAAGGCATTTCAACAAAATTAGAAGAAATGAAAGCTAGGAACCATATGAACATGCAACCAATATCACTCTATCAGGTAAAAAGTGTCTCGTCGTAAGTGCCATTTCAAGAAATTAGAAGCAGTACAAGCTAGAAGACAATGCAAGATGCAACCTACATCACAGTCCCAAGTTAGATGTGTCTTATGGTAATTGATCATTGCAGGTATAAGTTGTAAGCTACGTAGATGCAATTCACCATAATCAGAAGCAATACAAACTAGACATCATACGGAAAATGCAACCACATATAATAGTTCCAAGTTAGAGCAAGCACCTGTGATGGTGGAGTAGGGGAGATGTGCTCATCATGTACACATATGTTCTAGAAACAGGAATACATGTCATATTCACATGCATTATGTGTAAAGTAAGCAGATGCAATTTAACAAAGTTAGAAGAAATAAAATCTAGACATCATACGCAACATGCAACCTCATATAATAGTGCCAAGTTAGAGAAAGCACATGTGATGGTGGAGTAGGTGAGATGTGCTCATCATCTACACATCTACTTGACTGTCCAGCCTTGTGTTGTCTTGCGAATCTTGTTGGGAGGATGGTGGAGTAGAATCTGTAGAGACCCCCTGTTTGAGTTGCTCTGAAGGACCACCATCATCCACTGCCGAACTAATTTCCTTCAGTTCTAATGATTTTGCATTGTGAAGTCAAACCGATAAGAAAAAGGAATAAAATTCACTCTTAAGAACTCATTCATCCATGATACTAACGAACACTACTCGGATGAAAGGCAAACACATGATGCGAGTATGGAATATGTATGAAAAACAGGATGGCGTGACATATTCACACATATGATGTGGTAACTAAGTAGAAGACATTTCAACAAATTAGAAGCACTGCAAGCTAAACACCATATGAAAGATGCAACCAATATCACTATGCCAAGTTCAAACTGTATGGAGTTTCAACAAATTAGAAGAAGTACATGCTAGAAATCATATGCAAGGCACAACCAATATCACAGTGGCAACTTAAAGGTGCCTTATCATAAGTGACTGATGCGGGATATGCAAGAACAATAGTCTGATATAAGAACATGGTGTGATCAGATATAGTATGTTCTAGAAACAGGAACACATGTCATATTCACAGGCATTATGTGTAAAGTAAGCAGATGCAATTCAACAAAGTTAGAAGCAATACAAGCTAGACATCATATGCAACATGCAACCACATATAATAGTGCCAAGTTAGAGGAAGCACCTATGATGGTGGAGTAGGGGAGATGTGCTCATCATCTACAGAGCTACGTTGACTGTCTAGCCGCGTTGTCTTGCGAATCTTGTTGGGAGGATGGCGGAGTAGAATCTGTAGAGGACCTCCATTTCAGTTGCTCGGAAGGACCACCATCATCCAATGCCTTGCCAATTTCCTTCAGCTTTATTGATTTTGCATTGTGAGGTCAAACCGACAAGAAAAAGGAATATAATTCGCTCTTCAGAACTCATTCCTACATGATACTGTCGAACACTACTCTGATGAAAGGCAAAGTCATGATACGAGGATAGAATATGTAGGAAAAACTAGACGGCTTGACATATTCACACCTATGATGTGGTAACTAAGTAGAAGGAACTTCAACAAATTAGAAGCACTGCAAGCTAGACACCATATGGAAGTTGCAATCAATATCACTCTGCCAAGTTAAACCTGTCTCATCATAGGTGGCGTTCATCAAACTAGAAGCAATACATGCTAGAAATCATATTCAAAATGCAAACCAATATCACACTATCAACTTAAAGGTGTCCCATCATAAGTGACTGATGCAGGATACACAAGAAGAGTAGTTTCATAAGAACATGGTGTGATAGACAGATATAGTATGTACCAAAAACAGGAAAGCGTGTCATATTCACACGTATGATGTGTAAGCTAAGCAGGTGTAATTTACACTAATTAGGAGCAATACAAGCTAGACACCATATGCACCATGCAACCAGATATCACACTGCCAAGTTAGAGCAAGCACCTTGGATGGTGGAGTAGGGGAGCGGAGACTTGGACCTTGTAATGCACTAGAAGTACAAGGAGAACCGGTACAGATGCTCCGTTTACGTTGCTGCAGAGGACCACCATCATCACCTTCCTTACTCTTTTCCTTCCTCTTTCTTGATTTTGCCTTGTCAAGTCAAACCCACAAGAAAAAGGAATAAAATTTGCTCTTCAGAACTCATTGATGCATGATACCGACGAACACTACTTTCATGTAAGGCAGCCGCATGATAGGAGGATGGAATATGTATGAAAAATAGGACAGCGTGACATATTGACATGTATGATGTATAAAGTGTAAACTAAGCACAAGCTGTTTGAACTTGTTAGAATCAATGCAAGCTAGAAACCATACAAAAGATGAAGCCAATATCACTCTGCCAAATTAAAAGGGTGCCCTAACAAATGTATTTGACTAAATTAGAAGCAATACATGGCAACAAGCTAGAAATAATATGCAATATGCAACAAATAAAGGTGACTCATCGTAAGTGATTGATGCAGGATACAGAAGAGAGGTAGTTTCATGTAAGAACAAGGTTAACACATAGATGTAGTGTGTACCAAAAATACGAAGACATGTCATATTCACAGGTATAATGCGTAAACTAAGCAGATGCAATTTACCCTAATTAGAGGCATTACAAGCTAGACACCGTATGAAACATGCAACCACATATCACACTGCGAAGTTAGAGCAAGCACCTGTGATGGTGGTGTAGGGGAAGTGCGGTCTTCAAGTACAGAGCTACGTTCAATATCTTCATTTAGGCTTGTTGTTTCTTGAGAATCACGTGGAGAGGATGAAATTGCATTCTTTATAAGAGTAGCACGTCTCATACTAACCCCCGGGCGTGACTGTCTCATCATAAGCGATAGATGCATGATACACAAGAACAATAGTTTGATGTAAGAACATGGTGTGATAGGAAGATGTAGTATGTACCAAAAATAGGAAAGCGTGTCATATTCACATGTATAATGTGTAAGCTAAGGAGATGAAATTTAACAAATTAAGAGCAATACAAGCTAGGCACCATATGCAACATGCAACCAGATATCACATTGCCATGTTAGAGCAAGCACCTTGGGTTGTGGAGTAGGGGAGATGTGATTTGGAACTTGCAGTGCAGTACGATTAGCAGGAGAATCTGCAGAGATCATCTATTTCGGTTTCTAAAGATGACCGCCATCATTCCGTGCCTTCATCCTTTTAGATTTTGCCTTGTCAAGTAAACACACAAGAAAAAGGAATGAAATTTGCACTTCCAAATTTGTTGATGCATGATACTGACGAACACAACTTTTATATATGGCAACCACATTGTAGGAGGATGGAATATGTATGAAAAATGCTAAGAGGAAGGCATTTCAACAAATTGGAAGCAATGCAATCTAGACACCATATGAAAGATCCAACCAAAATCACTCTACCAAGTTAGATGTGTGTCATTATAAGTGGCACTTCAACAAATTAGAGGCAATACATGTTTGAAATGATATGCAAGATGGAACCAATATTACACTGTCAACTTGAAGGTGTATCGTCAGAAGTGATTGATGAGGGATACACAAGAAAAGTAGTTTGATGTAAGAACATGGTCAATAGAAAGGCGTTGTATGTACCAAAAACAGGAAGGCATGTCATATTCACAAGTATAATGTGTTAACTAAGCAGATGCAATTTACCCTCATTAGAAGCATTACAAGGTAGACACCATATGCAACATGCAACCACATATCACACTGTCAAATAAGAGCAAGCACATGCGATGGTGGTGTGGGGGAATGCGGTCATCAACTAGAGAGCTACATTGACTATCTTCATTTAGCCTTGCTGTTTCTTGAGAATCATGTGGGGAGGATGGCACTGCACTCTTTGAACGAGTAGGGCATCTCACAATAACCCACTAGGGTGACTGTCTCATCATAAGTGATTGATGAGGGATACAAAAGAGCATTAGTTTGATGTACGAACATGGTTAATAGACATATGTAGTATGCATCAAAAATAGGAAGGCATGTCATTATCAAAGGCATAATGTGTAAAGTAGCAAATGCAATTTAACCAAATTGGAAGCAATACAAGCTAGACACCATATGGAACATGCAACCACATTTGATAGCGCGAAGTTAAAGCAAGCACCTGGGATGGTTGTTTGTGGCAATTGAGATCATAAACTACAAAGCTATGTTTGCTTCTCCAACTACTGACACTGGACCCTTTAGAGCGCTAAAATGCTTAGTGCTTATCTTCGAATTACACTGGAGCGACTTCTGTCTTTTCTTTTCTGCATTCATCAACACTACGTCAGAGTCTGAAATACCCATGCATAGAAAAACAATAGTGTGAGTATGGGTGAAGTGTGTGCACAATTAAACACTATAAAGGTAGCAGATAGCAGGTCGGTGAGAAATAAATGACGGGATACATAGGATAGCTGTACAACATGCATGTCACACTAAATTACTACAGGATTCTATGAAAATAACAGTCGACTGAAAACAAATAGGTCAGTCCATTTTTTTGCACCGTCTGATGTACAAAGAACGGGCAGATCACCTTCATCTACCTCCAGCCAGTCAGTGTTGACGATCTTCCTCGAAACACCAGCGACCACCGGCCCAGTCCCCTGTCTGCGCCCTCCCCTCAACCTCACTGCACCGCCGTTCTTGGCAGTGCCCACCAGCATTCCATTCAAGCCCTGTCGACCTCTAGATCGGGCGCAAGCAGCTCCTGCGCCCGACACCCCTATGATAGACACCGATGCCTCGCTTCCCCGGCGAACAGGCAGACTAGGTGCTCCGCACGCCTAAGCGGGTGCTGCTTCTTTTAATTGCGGTTTGACTGACCCTGAATTGAAATCCAAGTGGGCTACTGACCTCTAGCAAAGGTGAAATAGTAAAGGGAGGAAACCTTGTGCATTTAGTATCACGAAGAAGATGCAGTAAGAAGCACTCAACTAGTTTCTTTCGTGGGATGAATACGGTGTGAGCAGAGACGTAAGATTTGCACGAATAAGGGAAGAGGAGTACCTCTTTCTGCTGGTAGTGCTGTGTCCTCCTTTTGTTTTTCCAACGATCTTCTTGTGGTTTGCTAGAAACGAGAAGTTGTGGAGGACGGTGGAGCCTTGGACGAACCCATGGACAAGTTGTTGAGTGTGGTGCGGTGGCCGTCTGTCAGCGGCGGGGAACCAAATCCGAGGCGGCGAACGACGGCGTAGTGGGAACAGCTCCGGTGCGATGGACAATTGCGACAGTGGAGCGGCATCGGTGAGGCACATGATGGCGTGGTCAGAGTGGTTCTCGTACCGCGCACGTCGGCATCGGCGTCATGGAGGCAGCTATGCCTCGGCTTCAGTTGCTAAGTCCTTGAGGGCGTTGCGGTAGCGGTTGCGTTAGACGACGACGTCGGGGTATCGGCTCCGGCGTGATGGAGGAGGGCGGCGGTGGATTGGGCGCTATGGGGAGGAGGACGGAGGAGGCTGGGGTTTCGCGGCTGGTGGAGAGGGTGTTTTGGCGCCCACGGAGTATGAATGGGAAAGTGAGGGAGGGGGGAACTAAGGGGGAACAATGTTTCGGTTTGGGACGCGCTTGTTTGAAATTTGGGGAAAGTTACAAACTTTGCCCCCATCTAAAATTTCGGACATATTGCGGGTTGGGGGTAGGACAGTAATCTCAGGTGTCCCAAATGTGGGCATGATAGATTTCGGCCGAGCACATGGGTGTTTAGGCGCCCATGGCGTATGAATGCTTCTTGGAGATGGTTGAGACTGACGTCTTGGTGAAGTTACAAACCTACCCCGATTTAGACCTGGACATCGGGCCAATAGGCTACACGGGCCAGAGTCAGGACAATAATTTCCTACCACCAAACATTAGTCTCGCGCGGTTTCGGGTGACTAGAGGCTTATTTGGCGCTTCGTTCAATATTTGGGAGTAGAAGCATTAACGTTTTCGGTTCGCTTGAATTGAACTTTCAGGATTTGTCAAACTTCACAAATCTTTACTCTTGAAAATCCTAAAGCTACGATTATTTTGGAATGGAGGGGGTACATTTGAATATACATTGTACACGAGTATATATTAAAAAATATGCAACTTACCTCATTTCATGCAAAGTTCCAGATATAATCTCCTTGGTTGCAAAAAAAAAAGTTAGACATGCGTATGAATATATAGCATGTTCAAACGCACAACAAAGATTGATGCCCCGTTTTAGATATGATTTAGAAATGCCATTATCTCGGGTTCAAATAGATGAATGCACTTCCTATGAATTCGAATCTTCGAAACCCCCTTTATGTTACATGTATTCTATTTCGTAGCTAGAAATTTGGAATGTACTTCACACTGACAACATGGAGTGCACTAATTAATGTTTATATATGAATTGCAAAAACAATCCATTGCCTGTATTTCAAACCGCTCTCACTCTATGGATCGATAATATGAAATAAACACATGCACATGCTAGAATTCAATAGAGTATGGGTGTCTGATAGACCGATTTTCATCCATACGCAATTTGCAAAATTCATGATCTCATCCAAAAATAACAATGCCATTTATATTTTAATTTAATGCGTAGAAACGCCTTTTACACGTAGATGCACTATGCCTTGGCCCATTCTCACAAATGCGCTATATATCTCTCTATCTAACGCATAAGTACACACACTTTATATGCATCAACATTTCTCTTTCACACATGCTCACGGTCTCTCTCGGGGTGTCGGGGTCTCTCACGCACATGCTCTCTCTCTCTCTCTCTCTCTCTCTCTGACTACTATGTACCACTCTTTTCACTAATCTCAGTTGGAAAACACTATTTCTCACATGCATATATACACACGCACAGTCTCTACTAGCCCTCTATACGCATATAC
>NC_057801.1:514633704-514635407 GCF_018294505.1 Triticum aestivum | reverse complement strand
ACTGATAGGCTGGATGGTAATACGAGGCAAAGTTTTACCCTAGTTCGGACCCTTGCAGTTTAGGAAAAAGCCTACTCTTGGTACTGTATATTAGTGATAGGGGTGTGTACAAAGTACATGTGAATACCATGCATTGTGTGTGTGTGTATACTATCGACGAACTAGCCCCCAAGCTTCTATAACATACTCGGAGCCTAGGGTTACACATCATATATAGTCGGCTTATCACCAGTGGGGATAGAGTCCTCCACGACTCTGGTAGTTTCGTGTTGTATGCTGAGTCCTCCACATGGGTCTTCGTATAACGCGTCTTGGTCCAACCTATGTGGCGCAGGATGGAACCGACCCATGAGTCCTCATGTTGACCCGCCACAACTAGAAATGATGTGCCTACTACACCACACACGCAATCGGCCACTAAGAAAATAAGCATATACAATAGTACAATGTTATACATGAAAGTTAATTGCATGGTGCATCCAAAAATATTTGTTCTGCATTGTGAATGTTTATATATTCTCCTAAAATATTAGTCATGGGAAAGAGAAACGAAGGGCAAATCTCTCCTTGTCTCCACCGGACACCCCCTCTTTATACACCACTTTCACATACGCACACAAACTATCTCTCGACCCTCTAAAAGTATGCATGCCCACGACACATTCACGCGTGACGGTCACTGTATTTAAAGCTAAAGCACTATACGGTCATTGGTCTTTAGAATATGCTCATTATGGTCACCGTATACATTCTTGTGGTGATCATACGGTATCTAGCTCACGATACGTCTCCATATTTTCTTGATGACACTGACGGGCTTTGCATTTGATGCGTGCTCCGTATTTTGTTGACGACACTTACAGTCATTGAATTTGAATAGAAAGCACGATATGGTCACTGGACTTCAGAATAAGCTCATCATGGTCACCACATACATTTTTGTCGTGCTAACCAACATGTGATTGGATGGTTAGGAGGAGAGTGGTTTCTCGAGCCCACTAGGGTTAAAGTCCCTGCGCTCGCACTTATCCTGTGTTAATTTCAGTATTTTCCGGCGACGTGTGTTCAGTGGGAGGAGACGTTCCACTCGACTACGAGGCACCTATAGTTACTTTGTAAAATCTCAAGATCATATGCTGGCTCACTCTCTCGAAGGTGCTCATAGGGGTAGGGTCTGCGTGTGTGCGTTTATAGCGGTGAGTGCTTGTGCGTATATATGAGCCCTTGCGTTTGTATCGTGTTAAAAAATACATGTCATGATTATAGGGTCACTGGCTCACCCGTACAACTCCGTATTTTGTTGATGACACAATCAATTGAGTAGTCAAACGTTCCACGTGGCGCAACTAGTGTTGCACCATCGGGGCGCGTAACCATGGGGCCCACCTATCAGCCCATATATGAAAGAAAGAAATGGTAGTTTGAGTCTGTACTATGTTAATAAAATACATTTTAGGGTGATCATACGGTCACTGGCTCACCATACAGCTCTGTAATTTGTTGATGACACGATCAATTGACCAGTCAAATGGTCCACATTCAGCAGCGCACATTACCATAGGGCCCACCCGTCAGCGCGTATATGAAGGACTGAAATGGTAATAAATTAGTGGTCGGTGGGTATTCGAAGTCGTGAGACATCTGGTTGGCAGTCGCAGGCAGTGGGGGGGGGGCGGTGATTGGGCGGCGGCGTGGGGATCGCT
>NC_057801.1:514614915-514633336 GCF_018294505.1 Triticum aestivum | reverse complement strand
TGAGGCGGTTGACTGGCGGTGGGGACTGGTTTCGGGGCAGGCGGGGCGGCATGGCGGCGCGGGCCGACCACGGGTGGCGGGGGCCGGTGGTGGCTGGCGGCTCAGGGGGGTGGAGTTTGAAGATAAATTTCAGGCCCTTGATTTCATATCCAACGGCTGGAAAATCTGATGACTAGAGATGAAAAAGTCAGTCGACTGACGTGTAGCCTCACCCCGCATGTACACATGCACGCACACAAGACACACATGCATGCAGGCGTGCAACACTGACACGTACACATAACGAACACACGCACGCATGCAGGCGTGCAACACTGACACGTACACATGCACTCACAAACACACACACATACGCACACATGCATGCAACACTGAAACGTACCCTTGCACGCACGCAACACTCGCATGCCTTTATGCACACAACACACAATGCAAGACACACGCTCAACCTATACATGCATGCACCCTTTGTTAAGGACATGGATTGTTATGGGTATTAATCAATGTTATCTGTGATAAGCAGAACATTGATGTTTGCAGCGGTCTTTATGAATCACAATGTATCGAACGGGCTTATCTGCATGAAATAGATGACGCCACACTCAATGAACAATCATCGGTTTATGAAATGCCCGCTTCTGACCGCCCTAGCCCACCAAAAGTTCCTATCTTGTGTGCTGCCTGCGTTGGGTCACTGACATGCAGGCCATGTACCCAAAGAGCCCACACGTCAGTGGAAGAACGATGTGGTGTTGTACGTCAGAATCGAGAGCGCCACTCGCTGCATGCCCGGCTGAACACGCCTCCTTGCCGCATTCAAACGCCTCCAAGAAACCCGCCTGTGTGGAAGCCGAGAAACCCACTCTGTACACACGTCCGTTCATGACCGGGCCGGCATTAAACGCAACGCCAGCCGAGCTCCTCCCATCAACCATCTATTTAATCTCCTATTTAAATGAGGCCAAACGCCGGCAAAGAATCGCACACCTCCGCCGCTCCCCTATCTCCTCCTTCACCATTTTGTCCACTCTTACAATGGCTTACGAAGAGTAGTTATCCCGCATCCAAGCCGGCTGGGTGGCCCATCGAGCCTGCCGGATAGGAGCTATCAAGCTCGCTGATCCACCTCCCTCCCCTCTCCCGACGGAGCCAATTGCCTCCCCAAGCCGGCGCGCGGTTCAGCAACTCGCCGCTCCAGGCCAGCTCGACGAGGAGCGGCGCATGGGCGTCATTGCTACCGTCCACGTCGACGCCTCATACCGCGTCTCCCGTTTCTTTGGTCGAGACTCCCATGCCGGCGGCCGCTCCATGCAAGAAGCGACAGAAGCCTGGTGCACGAAGAGTGATGAGTCGGTGGCCAACGCCTCCTCGTCCACCGCCATCATCGAGGAGAAGTAGAACACGGGAGGCCGCCGCCTCTTGGGTCCCATGAAGGCCACCACGGAGGCGATGCCGGCATACACAACAGGTGTCTTGCCGGATCCTTTTGTTGCGAGGACCCAACGCCGCATGGGCTCCACGGAAGCGGGGAAGCCCCCTTCCACCATCATCTTTGGCATCAGCTAATGATATTAGTTGGGCAGTGGGGAAGAAAGCCGTCCTTTGTGCTGAAGCATATACCTCCGGGGCTCCCGGCAGTCCGGTGATCGTGCTGCCGGACATGAGGAACACAAATGGATCGGCGGGTGACCATTTAGGCCAGGTATTATATACCTGTGCTGTCCAGAACTAGCACCGCGTAGTTCATTTGAATGTAATGAAATCTGTCATGTTTGTATGAAAATCCAGTATTTTATATGATTTTCGTCCTTGTTTATATGAAATATCGCTGTGTTTGCATGAATTTCGTCCGGTTTGTGCGCGGCTACAGTTGAATGGCATAATTTGTGGGTCGCTGGTCGCTCGGCAGACGGCTCGGGCGGCGTGGTGGGACAAAAAAACATAGCTCGTGCGAGCTCATCTCCAACGTGCGCACTGGAGGATGCATGAGCACCCGAGCCATTCCTCGTTCATTGGCGGCAAAGGCACCGGTGGACAAAAGGGTCGCCAATATTTTGGCCACCCCGGGCAAGATCCAAACCGCCCCTCCAAGCAGATTCAAATCCCTCGTTCGCCGTGGAATATTGCCATGTGTTGTTTTCATGGACTAGCAAGATGCCCGCGCAATGCACAGAACATCAAGATGCATTTTTTTACAAAACACCTGTTGTGATTGACCCATGCAGGAGTAATCCCATTTGTAAAAACTAATGATATCTCAAGAATTTTATTGGGAAAATGGTATCTCGAGAATTTTATCGGACTCCATTTTTGTATACAAGGCCACAAACCCACATACAGGTACCAAGGCAAAAATTAGTGTCTTCTAAGTCAATGTTGCAAGCCACCTTGTTTCCTTGTTTGCTGTGTAAATTAATGTGTATTCTTCTCTTTCATGCACATCAAGCCAATGCTCACACTCCCACATGCATGCAAGGGATAATTAATCTCCTCATTTGCTAGTACTACGAGGCAAACACCATTAATATTGCATCGATTAGTGTTAATGGCCTTGTATATCTGCAAATTGTAATTTTGATAGTGGCCTTGTATATAAAAATGGAGGGAGAAAGATGAGAGATAAGGTGAGGAGGAGTGGGGCGTGGTGGTGACTGGTGGTTGGACTTGGCGGAGGCATGGGGATGGATGGCGCATTATGTCTAGGTTTGTATCTCTCTCACACACACCTACTTAGGTGGGGGACATGCACGAAGAGAAGAGGTGCACGCACGGCGCACGTACTCCCGTCTCTTTCCCAACCACACTGCGCGGGTACATGGTGGAGCTCATTTCTGTACAAAAAGGCACCCCACGTGGTAATTTCACACGTGTACTGGTTGTCCACTTGATGGAGGGAGGATCGTCTACCACGGGTGAACAAACAAATTGCGACTTGACGCGTTATGTTAAAAAAGAGGCAAACCATGTGGGGCCTACCTTAGAGGCAAGGCTCTATACACTGAAGTACTTTTGATGTGTCCCGTCAACTCGTAGAACGAGGATAAGCTTGATTAGTACGCTGTCTCCCCCGCCCACGAGCGCGGTGGCTCGTAGGATGAGGTGAAGCTTGCTTACTAGTACTCCTAATATTGTACGCCTTACGCCCGCTCCCTCGCCCATGCTCACGGTGGCTCGCAGGACGAGGAGAAATTTTTACTACTCCCTCCGTTTACTCCTCGTCCCTACCTTGGTTAGAGAGATTATCATATTGTTTGGAATATATATGTCCTTTAGTACTCCCTCCATTTACTTATACAAGGCCACTATAAATAAATACATTTTGCATCTGTACTAGGCCACAAATAGTAGTCAAGACAAAAGTTACTACTCCCTCCTTTCCAGTTTATGGCTCAATTTCAAAATCTCTCCAACCAAGGTAGATGGTGAGTGGTGGAATTAATTTTGTAGTTTGCACTAGTAATTAGTACGCTCGTTTTTCTCAAGAAGTTATGTTTATTGAGGCATTAATTAGAACAAACGCATGAATGACCACTAATTTCCATGAACTTCTACATGCATTGGTGAGTTTTCTCTTGACACTGCTTGCATCGGGTGAATTAACGCACCTCAAAATCCAACATGTGATGGTACTACTACTACTAGTAGAATTGAGACTTATAAAACAGAAAAACGAATGTTTTTTAGATGAGCCCTATAAACCCTAGTGGGTACGTACTCCGTAAAATCAGATTTTCCTAAAACTAAGTCGCTCAACCTTTATTTTCTTGTTTCCCTTCCTGCCTCCTTGCCTCAAGCAGACTATGCCAAACTCCCATGCCTGCCGTGCGGGAAAAGACCCGCCCTCGCCTTTTTTAGTCTGGGTTTGTATCTATGGATCACGCAAAGCAGCAAAAACCAAGCCGTGTCTTGTACTCCTCTGTCGATGCTCGCTTTCATGAATTCTGTACATTCTCTCGCTGACATGTGGGACATATAGCAACTGGGTCGACGTGTCAAGCACCAAATAACAGTGCATAATAGCAGGGGGGACGCACCCCAGTCGTACCGCCCCAGTAGTAGTAATGAGCAATGAGACGTCAAATCACAATGCCGCACCTTCCCAGACGGACGAAGCAACCATTATTTCACACTTCGGTTCGCCATCATCTCAAACCACGTAGTATTGCTTCTGCCTCAAGAGGGACACGCGCGTCACCTTGGTACATCATGACACGTGGGACCGCATGACAGGCCATGCTCCCCCGCCGATCGCTCGGTAAAATCACCTCATTTTTACTACTTCCTCCGTATAGGTTTAGATGGCATTCACGTCGTTCTAGGTTGAGAATTTAACTGGCTATATATGTGATGAACAGTATATGTTTAGAAACTACATCCGCTTAAGAATCCAATGATATACTTTTTGTGACATAGTAACTCATATTTAGTTAGTCAAACGGATGACCTAGAACTACATGCACGCCCTATAAACCGAGATGCCTAAAAAATAAGACAAAGAAGGTAGTTCAGTATGTATCTTTTTAGATCAATATAGTCGGGATTCACCAAGGAGCAAAACCAAGTGGTAGGCTGCTCATGTCGTGTTGGCGTAGCAACTCAAGCAGGGTCAGTCCACACACGAAATGGTGACACACTTAACAGGACCCCTTTAGCCGACATGTGGCTCATCCACCGTCTTGTTCCACATGCGATGCACCAAATTACAGTTCAGAGCAGCGGTTGGAATTGGAGCCACCCCGGTCGTAGCGCCGCAGTAGTAAAAAATGAGCGATGAGGGGTCAAATCACAAAGCCCCACCTTTCCCGCATTAAGCTAGACGAACGAAGCAACCATCATTTCACTCTAGGGCGCAAGAGCATAAAGAAAAGAGAAAACCAATGATGCGTGTGACAGCTACCTAGGGCACCCTAGGGTAGGGGTCTCCACTACAAATCCTTTTTTTAAAGAGCCTCCACTACAAATCGGCTTCTCCCTCGTCCTCTTGAAGAAAACCAATGATGCGTGCGGTGGTAGGGTTTGTAGGAGTACTACAGCGTGCGGGGCCACGTCGTAGTAAAAGGGAGAGGGATTGAGTTCGAGTCGATGCCTTAAATATGTGTGGGCCGCTTTGTTTTACGGGAACGAGGCAACATTTTGGGTTCGGGGACCAGTGGAGATATAGTACGTACAAAAAATTGTGGATGTAGGTTCGACCGAAAGGCAATGATGCATGGGCCCGCATTTTGATATACCCGGGGCCACGTGAAATTTGCTACTTTACTCAAAACTAGTAAGGTACACATGCATTGAATGCATGAGATTTGGAAACCAAATTATGAATAAATACACACTATAGCATGTAAAGCTTTGAGTCATATATGCATGATGGAGATGTTCGTTTAGTTCTTATAGTTCATCTCATTCAAAATCAATTAGTTTTATAAAAAATGTTAAGATTCATGGGGTTGTGCATTGTAAAGCATAAAGTAAAAAACAAATAATGGAAATTCATTTAGAAAAAAAATATCAATTATGATACGGAAGATTCTAGAACAAAGGATAAGTGCTTGTGTTTTGAGGTTTGTGCATTATGATTGTTCAACCATGGAGTCTTCTAAATTGTACATGTGGCAGATCTGGTGGAATGTTGATGATATCCAACAGCCAGTAGTGCTCGGATTTGCCATCTATGCATTGTCGGATTAGCTTCATCCAGCGACCATCTTTCAAAGTTATTTGCACACTATATAGTTCTTGTGCCATAGTTGCATGTTTTGGAAAAAAAGCTACTAGTGAGTTGTACTAGCTATTTAGGAATAGAAGATGTATACATGGAAGTTGTAGGGAAAGATATGACATGGAGTATCTCAATTCCTATGAGTAGAGATTGGAAAAGAGATGTCATTTGGTTCACATCATAGGAACTTTTCTATTGAATCTAGAGATGACATGTATCTCAATTCCTGTGAGGAGGGATTAGAAAAGAAATGTAATTTGGTTCATATCATAGGAACTTTTCTATTGAATATACGCTAATGTTTATTTTTCCTTTGAAATTATGGGAGTATAGGAATCCATTCATATGAACCAAGTGGCTCTAAAGCTATAAAAAATATATCATGTTTATTTCCTTTGAAATGTGGAGTATATGAATCTATTCCTATGAACCAATTGGCTCTAAAGGAAAAAATTCTATAAAAATGATATCATATAAAGTTCCTATGATATTCCTCCCCACAAAAGGATGGTTGAAATTGCTGCAGGTGATATGATGGTCTTTCTTTGTAGACTCCTCCCCTATCTTTATAGTTACCTCTCGAAGATGAATGAAATGATATATACTGGATATTCTACATGTGCAATTTGGTACACGAAAACTCGATAAAAGTTTGCCAGGTTCGAATTTTCAGTAAAGCTATATGCACTACATTTTGGAACAGAGGGAGCATATGGCAGTTGCTAACAATCACGTGGAAGATTTGTGTGTAGGAGGAGTGGCTGTTCTGTTAAATGACATGGCAAAACTGACACTGTCGGATGCCGATCTAACGGTTCTTACGGCATTCGTCAGGAAAAGGCTTGTGGCGAACATTTGTCAGATAATGATTTACGGACACATGCATTGCATTGATATGTGCCCCTCTCTCTCATGCACACGCACCCTCACGAGTCACGACTCTCCCAAGTCCTCTCGCACCCACCGTCTATCTGCAGGTAGACGTCACACACATATGTGCTCTTCACACCCTACCCTCAGAATTTCTAATAAACAAAAGAAATCACGCACATTTTATTTTAGCTCATACGTCACACACTTATACTATTTACTCTTGTGGAGAACGTTCTTTGGGCATAATATATTGTACTCTCACGAAGAGAAGCGGTGCACGCACGCACTAGTTCTCTCACACCCACTCGTGGGTACACGTAGGAGCACATTTTTTTAAGCTAGTACAACAAAATCACTCCACTATATATATAAGCAGGAGCCTTAGCGCTTGCTTTACTAGGGTTCCTCTCGTTCACTCTCTCATGCTCTCCAGATCTAAGCAAGACATATGTGGCCAGACTCTCTCTCTGCTCACAGCTGGTCACAAATCCGGCCGGACAACCTCAACCGGGGTAGGGGTGTAGGTGCATCATTCATGCTGTCGTCAATGGCGAGGGAGGAGACCAACGGCTGCCCGCGCGTCCCGATCGGCGGCCGTGCCATTCTCTCCGAGAGAGCGCCGGCTCGGGAGGGCCTCCGGCCCCTTCTTCCTTGTCGGCGTTCTGGGAACGGGTGTACCCAGACTTGCCTGCCTGCAGCCTGCGGCGTGGCTCAAGGAGTGGCCCAGTACGGCCCATCTTCATCGACACATACTCAAGACCCTCGCGAGGGGCCAAGCCTCACAGGGCGGATGACAGGAAGCTTCCTCAGGCACGGCCTCGTCAGGCTGGCTCGCGAGGAGGCGGAGAGATCAAGGCGGGGTACCTCACGAGGTGCCCATGACGCAAGCCATGACGACCAAAGCCAGGAGGGCGCCAGGTGGGTGCCGGCCTGCGCAGAGTCCTTGTTTCCTCTTTGGTGCAAAGAGGGCAAGCGCAGGCAAGGGAATCAAGCAAAGGCAACCATTTCGGTGCAACAAGACCAAGACCAGCAGAACGACAAGATGGAGGTCATCGTGGAGCCCAAGCCAGCGTCATCGTCAGAGTCTTTGGCAGGTGAGGACCAACTTTAGTCAGGATAAGTGTACTAGATGTCCCCCTTCAAAATGGCCAATTGTTGGCGCCCTTCCCGCTCAATATTTGGGAAGAGGACCAGGGCCTTGCCCTATAAATAGGACAAGCCACTCTCAAGAGTAGGGGATCACATAGTCGAACCTTAGCCAGGACCACCCACGAAAGAACACCCCTCGTGAGGCTGTTCTTCCTTTGTATTGTTCATCATCAGCCCCAGAGGCAATCCACCCCACCACAAACTAGAGTAGGGTATTACACCACAATGGTGGCCCGAACTAGTATAAACCTCGTGTCCCTTGTGTTGTTCTTCGTGTAGATTAGATCCTTTGCGAGGCGACGAGACGCGAGTTGGTAGAGGTAGTGATCTCCATGCGCACCCCAGAGTTCGAACCTTAAGGGTCTACCGGAACACGAAATCCGACATTTGGCGCGCCAGGTAGGGGTGCGCCTGAATCCGCCTTCCGCCGCCGTGTGTTTCGTCGTCCGTCGCATCCATGTCGGACGCTCGTCAAGCCCACGCCAAGCGCCAGGCTGCTCTCGCCACCCGCGTCGCCCAGACGGCTCCCGTCGATGGATGCCCCGCCATTCCCCGTCGCCTGCTGTCAACGCCGCCACCGGCCCGGCAGGGAACGAGCAGCAGGCGTCGTCCCTGCATCCTTCGGTGCAGCGGGAAGGCCGCACCGCCACCACGTCACTGACTCCAGCCGGTTCATCGTCCCACTCCCATCGCGCTCCTGCGGACGCGCACACCGCACTGCTCCTGGCGCGGGAGCTCTTGCACTACCGTCCCGTTGACGACCTCTATGACGAATGGCTCGCCCGCTTCACCGAGCTCGTCAGCGCCACCGGGGGCTCCCCTGCATCGTCCCTCTCGCTGCACCGCGCCCCGCCCTGCGCGGGCAACGCAGCTCCGGAGGCGCCTCAGCCACCTCCCCCTCAAGAAGGCACCCTGGCCCCGAGGCGCGTGGCCCCGGGACGGGACCCACTCTGTCCAGCGCCCGCGCAGCAAGAGAAGAGCTGCCAAGAGATCCCTCGTCCTCAAGAAGCTTCCCGCGTGCTCCCCGCACCGACATGTTATGACCGCGCTCCTGCTCCAGCGCGCCAAGACCCCGCGCTGCTCCTGGCGGCAGCGCGCGGAGGTCTTCAAGATCAAGTTCTTCGTCACCAAAGGCCTCCCGTGGCCACTGCGGGCTACCGTGCCTTCACCACCGAGCTGCGCGGCGTGGCCTGGCCGAGCAAGTTCAAGCCAGATCTGCCCCCGCGCTACGACGGCACGGCCGACCCTGTGGAGTTCCTACAACTCTACAAGCTGGGCATCGAGGCTGCCAACGGGGACGAGAAGTTCATGGCGAACTGGTTTCCCATGGCACTCAAGGACGGTGCCCACACCTGGCTCCTGAACCTGGCTCCTGGCACGATTTCCTCCTGGGACGAGATGCACACTCGCTTCATCGCCAACTTCCAGGGCACTCGCGACCGGCCCCCGGCCATGAGTGACCTGTGCCACATCAAGCAGCAGCCAGGAGAGACCCTGCAAAAGTACATCCAGCGCTTCAACAACGCTTGCCTCAAGATCCCCAGGGTGACTGAGGAGGCCATCATCTCAGCCTTCTCCGATGGCGTGCGAGACATCAAGATGAAAGAGGAGCTAGCAATCCATGAAGACCTGTGCACGTCCCTGGAGCTGTTCAACTTGGCGACCAAGTGCGTGAGGGCTGAGGAAGGGCATCTCTCCCTCCTTGAGCTTTCGGCTGTGGACCCTGAAGAGAAGAAGCCCAAGGCCAAGGACGTGAAGTGCAAGGGGGCTGCCATGCTGGCAGCAGAGCCAGACACCAAGCAAGGCAGGGATCAACCTGAGTCATCCAAGGGCAGCCGGTACTGTGTGTACCATGACCTCCACACCCACAACACCAACGAATGCCAAGAGCTCAGGGTTGTGCGAGATGTGTGTGCCGGCCGACGCCCCGAGCGCAACGACCGGGGTTATGGCCGAGGAGGAGGAAGAAGTGGAGGACGATGGGAAGACCGTGGCCCTCACCAAGGGTGGCGTGACCGACCTCGCGAGGACCGCTAGTAGGGGCAGCCTCTCGAGGAAAGTTGGAGGGATCATCCTGGCGAGGATCGCCCACAAGGCAACGCAGGCCTCCCTCCTCTACCACCTCACCTGAGGAGGAATGAAGACCATCATCAAGAGGAAGGGGCTGGGGGCTTCCAGGAGCCGCGCGTGATCGCTTGCATCTTAGGTGGCGCACAGGCCCCAGCCTCTCAGCGTATCTTCAAGCAGTTTGCTCGCGAGGTGAATGCAGTCCTCCCCAAGCTTGAGGCCACACACCCTCTCAGGTGGTCGGCGTGTGCTATCACATTCAGCTCTGCGGATCAGCTCAAGTGCGCAGCCACGGCCGGAGTCCTCCCCATGCTTTGCTCCCCGATCATCAGCAATGTGCAAGTCACCAGGACCCTCATCGATGGCGGGGCATGACTCAATGTCCTGTCCGTTGAGACGTTCAACAATCTCCAAGTGCCATACAATCAGCTTCATCCAACCAAGCCTTTCTCAGGAGTCACTGATGGTTCCACAGTTCGGATAGGGCAAGTCCGCCTTCCTGTCACCTTTGGGCAGCGTGAAAACTACCGCACTGAGCTTATCGACTTCAACATCGCCCACATTCGCTTGCCATACAATGCCATCCTAGGGTACCCAACCCTGGCCAAGTTCATGGCAGTGACCCATCACGGCTACAATGTCCTCATGATGCCAGGAAGCGGTGGAGTCATCACAGTGCCTTGTGAGGAGAGGGATGCAGTGTGTTCCCTTGAGCGAGCTTTCCAAGCTGCGTCAATCGAAGATCCAGATCACAGGAGCGGAAGACTTCCTGAGGCAGCCCCTAAGAAGAAGAAGACGTCGCCTGGTCCGAACCCCCCGGAGGCGGGCCCCTCAGGATCCGTGCCCGTTCAAGGGACGCCTCCTTCTGTCACATAGGAAGGCGCGCCCGGCGCCCTCCTCGGGCAAGGCTTGGGGGCTCTCTCTCCAGGAGGGCCATCGACTTTGCCAAGATCACGAGGGAGGCGCTTGGGCACCACCTGGAGGCGTGCTTCAAAGCACGTTTCCCTCAGGAAGGAACAAGGCAAGGAGGGCCAAACCCTCGGGAGTTCATCAGCGAAATAACTCAGGAGCTGCAGGAGTCAAGAGTCATAAGTGGCAGCCGCCACTTACCCGCCGTAGCTCCCCATCCAGGTGAGGATGGTGGGCTGCGCGTCTACATCGACGTACCAGGGCTCAATCGAGCCGCCTCTCAGGAGCGCTTCTGGCCCTCACGCGTGGGACACTACGAAGGTCCACCCCACAGCTATGTTCACATGCCTTTCGGCCTGCCAAACGTGACTGTTGCGCGTCAGCGCCTCATGAGGAGCATTCTGGAGGCTCAGGAGGCCAGGCATTCCGCAGTCCTGGCGGAGATGGAGAAGGCCCTTGAAGAGCCACCGGCACCTCCGGAGCCCCCTGAGGCTCCTGGGCCTGGGGGCTCGTGAGGATCGGTTTCCGCAGCATGATTCGTCAGCTACTTCAGCATCCCTTCATCTTCAACATCAACAGGTGACATCCTTCGAGTTTCATTTTCAGCTGGGAGCGCCCCCAGGGCTGCATCATTCCTTGGCCGCGTGGGTCCGTCCCTGCGGCATGTATCCCTTTTTGTTCATGTCTTTAGATTACCTTGTTGGGGGCGCCCCTCGGGCTGCATTATCCCCAAGCCGCTCGGGCCTAACCCATCGGTGTTTGCCTTTCCCTTCACCCCTCTAAATGAGTTTGCTCCTTCATGATTAACGTGCTTGATTTAATCGCCTGCTCGATTGACACCAACTTATGGAGCTGCTCCTTAACGGCACGACGCTTGCACATGGGTCCGTCCCTGCAACGTCGACAAACCTGAGTGGCCGAGCTCTGGCTGTGGCAACCCCGCAATACGCCACCTCACCAGGCCCTCAGTGCCCTCGTCACCCCTCCAGAGCAACCAGTAGCTGGTTGGCAATTGTAGCGGCAACCCTCGTTTTACTTGTGATGAGCTCGCAGGATACTTTTAAGGAGCCACTTCGGAAGGGGCTTTCGCGACGTCTCCTTCCCTCTCGACCGCATGAACCACTTGCACGTTAAAGGGGGGGCACCTGAGCATTGCGACTCACGGGCACTTACTGGACCTCCAGCCCTCACCTCTTGGCCTTGTCCACGGCATCGCGACCTGGCATACCAGCGACGGCTGAGCTCGCTCGAGGGCTGAGACCCGAGGACGTAGAGCACGAAGGGGGGTAAGGGAAAGGGGGGAGAGGCTCGCAAGGACCTTGCCCGACAACTCCTTAGCTGCCGCCGCACGGACCTGGTGCCACGCCAAGGAGTGGCTTCAGGCCTTCGAGATAAGTCACCCTCCGGAGGTACTAGCTATTGCAACAGCGACCCCGCACCACATGTAGCTCCATGTTGGCAACGTTGCGCTCCTTTCTCACCAAATGATGGCTGCTCGAGCGCTAAAGGGGACCTCCTAAGCAGCGTGACTCAGGGGCTCTTACTGGACCTCGGGCCGCTCACCTCCTGGCCTTGACCACGGCATCGCGACCTGGCATACCAGCAACGGCTGAAGCTTGCCTTGGGACTAGGACCTGTCGGCGCAGAGCATCAAGTCCTCGCGAGGTTCGAAAGGAGGAACTAAGCTAAGATGGGGCGAGCATCTCGCACCAATTCATAATAAGGACACATATTCACAAAAAGTCATGGCTAGCGCCTTACATACCCCCATGGGGTGGTACCTGGGTTCCTCACCAGGACAAAAGACGCGAATCCTAAGGAGTCCTAACTACAGGCACCACGATGGCAGACGCCATCATCAATAGTGGGCCCTCAAGTGTCTGCGCCAGCTCCATCCTGATCAATGGCGCCGACGGCCTGACGCAGCTGCCACGCTTCGGGCGCGGCGCCAACCCGGAGGCTCGTAGCTATCGTCGCTCATCACCGGAGTCAGGAAGAGTCCGGAAGAATCGCTGGACCCCCCCTACGCGCCCGCTGCCACCGGAGGAGCTGCTGGAAGGGCGTGCGGCAGGCCTGGTCCTCGCCGCTCTAGATCTCCGGCCGCTGCTCTGGGGCAGCACTCCAGCCGGCGCCCTTCTTCGTCGAAGACCTTGAAGAGCATCAGGGAGGCGCCATCGTAATCCAGGTGGATCACGAGGGCCCCCTCCAATCAGCAGACCCAGGCGATCTCGCCCCAGCCTCGGGTCATGAAGACCTTTCCCGGAGCAACGACCTCGACCTCCGCTTCGGTTGCAGGGGTACTGCAGTCGGCGTGCTGCAGCCAGAGTTCAAGAGGCCCCCTTGGCGGGATCTCGAAGGCGAAGGAGGAAGGAAGGAGGAGCCAAGATCGAGGGGGCATGGCGGCGTGAAGCACCAGCTCGCGAGAGGAGCCCTCGGCATGGACTCCAGGAGGAACAACGCGCACCGCCGTAATCCGCCGGCGGCGACGGCGTCTCCGGCGATGTCGCTTGGTGCCCGCGTCTTCAGGGCGCTCAATCCATGCGTACAAGGGCAATGGGAATCCAGGCGGCGGCCGCTCGAACCATGGCCTCGACACCTCCAGCCAAGCACCCACTCCTCCGCGGAAGGAGACAGGCCACTTCTTTGGCGGAAGCGGAACAGGACCCTCTCGGGGGGCCTTCCCTTTCTCTTCGGCAGAAAACCGACGGATTGGTGCCATTGGCGTAAGGTGGAGCAAGGGCGAGGAAGAAGGAGGAAGAAAGTAGCGGGGAGAGATGAACTGGAGGGGCTCACGCTGTTCCGTGCATATAGCCGGAGGAGGCCAACCGTCGGCCTCCATGATCGTAGGTAATCATGACCCGTTTTTGCATGCAGGGACTTGTCAAGTCGTGCAGTTGCCGAGGCGTCACGGGGAAGCAGGGACGCCCATGTCCAATCAACCGCCACACGGCGCCCAAGGCAGCAGGCTGTTGGGGCCCGCGGCGCTTCGCACTTACCCCTTCGCTTCTCTGCTAAGCCAAGTCCAGGCGCGCCTTGGCCCGGGGGCTACTGTCGGCGTTCTGGGAATGGGGGTACCCAGACTTTCCTGCCTGCGGCCTGCGGCGTGGCTCAAGGAGTGGCCTAGTACGACCCATCTTCATCGACACATACTCAAGACCCTCGCGAGGGGCCAAGCCTCGCAGGGCGGATGACAGGAAGCTTCCTCAGGCACGGCCTTGTCAGGCTGGCTCGCGAGGAGGCGGAGAGATCAAGGCGGGGTACCTCACGAGGTGCTCATGACGCAAGCCATGACGACCGAAGCCAGGCGGCGCCGTCCTGCGCAGAGTCCTTGTTTCCTCTTTGGTGCAAAGGGGGCAAGCGCAGGCAAGGGAATCAAGGCAACCATTTCAGTGCAACAATACCAAGACCAGCAGAACGACAGGATGGAGGTCATCGTGGATCCCAAGACGGCGTCATCGTCAGAGTCTTTGGCAGGCGAGGACCAACTTTAGTCAGGATAAGTGTACTAGATGTTCCCGTTCAAAATGGCCAATTGTTGGCGCCCTTCCCGCTCAATATTTGGGAAGAGGACCAGGGCCTTGCCCTATAAATAGGACTAGCCACTCTCAAGAGTAGGGGATCGAATAGTCGAACCTTAGCCAGAACCACCCACGCAAGAACACCCCTCGCGAGGCTGTTCTTATTTTGTATTGTTCATCATCGGCCCCAGAGGCAATCCACCCCACCACAAACTAGAGTAGGGTATTACACCACAATGGTGGCCCGAACTAGTATAAACCTCGTGTCCCTTGTGTTGTTCTTCGTGTAGATTAGATCCTTTGCGAGGCGACGAGATGCGAGTTGGTAGAGGGAGTGATCTCCGCGTGCACCCCAGAGTTCGAACCTTAAGGGTCTGCCGGAACCCGAAATCCGACATTCCTCCCTGCGGTATTGTGGCAAAGATGCAGCCTCCCGACACCGTCTTTGCCACATGCCAACGACCCTCAGGTATATATTCCTTTGAAACCTGCCTTGCTCTATTGTCCCAGCTCCCCATTTGGCTTCGTGTGGATCTTTTTCTACTCCCGTCCGCTATTCCAAAGTCATCTAGACTTTTACTATTATTAGAGGTAAAGCTAGTTCATACAGTCGACTCTAAGAGTTGGTTCAAATAGGGAAGAAAGTGGGAAAGTTTTAGCATGAATCTAGGACTTGATTCTAAGAGGAAACAGGGGAAAGTAGTAGATACTGGCTACCCAACCGGTCTCTTGGTTGAAAAGATGAAGAAAGCATGGTGGATGGCGAAGGGTGGGGGGAAGTGGACCTGTCTCTTGGTTGAAAAAGGAAAGAAAGTGACGGGTGTTGGGGGCAATGCAAAGAGAATGAGCAGGTCTAGATTTCCCTTGCTCACATAGGAAAATGTCACCGAGGAGATAAAAAATGGGACAAATGCAGACATGCTGCCTGAGTGTTTGCCTCTCTCGGTAACCACATCTGCATCACCACTTTGTGCCCTTGTTGTCCCTACGCCCGTATTGCTACCGTTAATGTAAAATCACATGAAGCATTAAGCAATGCCACCTAATGCCACTATAAGTAATGGTCTAGTGCCGTCGATAAATTGAAGCAATGCCACCACCATTTTATGAAGTACTTCCGTCTTGCTTTATTTCCCATGAATTGTGTTTTTGCAGTTACACTTAAATCTCACACCGCTAACATTGCTTCATCCCAGTGGAACTGCACAAATTTGATTGCTCATTCACTGACCATGTGCTACTCTCATGACAGTAATACTAATGCTATTGTTCTGCATGTTAATCTAGTGGCAGTGTTGATGTGATGTGATGCTACTTACTTAAGGGCACTTTCATATTGTCAATCTAGTGCCAATTATAACACAATAGATATTGTTGTTAATCGTACGCCACTGCAAATATCTATCACTATTTAAATAACCGTATTTCATATTTGCACAAACAGGGATGTCTGTCTCCATATCGTTTCGGGATGTCTGTCTCCTATCGTTTCTATCCGCGCAATCAAAAGCACACACCTCAGTTTTAGTAGAACTACGCAAAATGATATGGCTATCCCTCGCTGCCGTCATCTAACCACCTGTCTTCCAGGTATCCCTACATTGGTAGTTACTAGGTAGAATGACCAACGCAATCTAAAAGAAGTTGATTCGTACGTTTTTACTTCCTGATTGCAGTGTAGGGATGAGAGAAAACAACTGCATCCTAGTTCGGAATGCACTTTCTACCAGTTCATCCATGGACCGCGGACTAGCTGGCACGACTGCATGGTGGTTTTTTGGACAGGTGCGCGGACAAGAGGCATTGTGGTCTGCTTATTTCTACAAATAGCGGTGCTTAAATTTAGTGGAATGCACAAGAATTTCAGCTGGTCAGTACACTGCATGGTTCAGTTCAACATTCTAGCTGAGACCACAATTATAATTGGTTATTTTGGAATGAGAGAACCTAACCATGGATGGTGGCAACAAGAAAAAACCAGAGTGAACTCCAGGAAATTTAAGCCTGCCGGGAGGCCCTTTGCTCAAAGAAGCCTTGCTTGTTTTTTCCTGATTTGTAAACCTTCTCACAACTTTGTCTTTTGCTGTGAACTAGTATATGTTTGTTATGTTCTATGAATCATTGAGATGTATAAAATTGCTTAACTTATGCTTTTCAAGTTTTTTATGAAGCCGAGTTTAATGTGAGTGTTCCACATGAATGCTGGACTAGCGTGTGAACGTTTGGAATTTACATTGTGGCCTCAGTTAACTGCATGAACCACTGTAACAAGATACATAGTTGCTTATATGTCAGACATCAGATTGTTGATTGTTAGTTGGTCGATATCCTAGTGTTGAAGCGAGCTGAGCCAATGTGCCATATTTTGCACAACTACTTACAAGTGGGGTAGCACCAACAGTGTTTACAAGTACTTATGTATATGTCGGCACACAGTTCTCGAACGAGTACTCTATTTCATCAAAACACACACTGCTCGTATGATAAACCGTGACAACTTATGTCTCATGATGCCATATTCATGAAAAAACTAGTGAGGAGGCATCCGTTTCGGCAACAATTACAATGGTTCTCACATGATTCACGGGGACACAAAAGTAGCAGCAGTTCCCATAGACGGATTCAAACAGAGTACAAGCCCCAGGGGGTTCGATAACAGGCAAGGTTCAGATAATTAGACACAATTCAAACTACTATTAAACACTAGCTGGGGCAACTATTTCATGCCACAATCTAATTTGGGCTGGACACAAGACGGACCTTGCCATGAACATCATCGAGGATGTCCGACAGCAGCTCAATCCTGTGAACCTTCATGAACACAACCTTGTGGCCTTGCCACTCATAAAATTGTTTGTGGAGGGATGCCAGGTCATCTTCCTGCGTAATCTTGACGAACAATATGCCTCACAAACGAAGGAGTAGCTTTGAACTTCTTGTGCTTTAGTACACCCTGGACAACACGCCTGACAACAGTGAGGATGGAATACAACTCGACATTGGTATAAGTGCAAATGGCTTCCAGGATCCGACAGCCCAAGAACTTTGTTTTCCCAGTGCGTATATTCAAGTCATCCGCCTCATAGTGAGTGGCATGTACAACCACACAATCCTTGTCTGCATCAGGGCTCTAATTGAAACAGAAACAAATTCTGATTACTTTCCAGTATAAGAAACACAAGTTATTTAAACCACTATGTATGGCATGGCATCGAAGCTAATAAAATTTTGCATTAGTCATCACCACATACTTAGATGAAAAACCACAATCGAGATTGGCAAAGAAGAAAATCACCTTGGGCAACTCAGCAGGGGGGGACACATCCTCGAAGGGCGAAAACTACTCCTGCAGTGCCACAGGGGATGTAACCTCAAACGGGGCGTTGACCATCTCAGTAGTGGCCGTTAGCGTATCTGGGGTCGGCTCGGTGGCTGCCTCCATCTTCTTGGAGCTCTCTGTCTCATGGGGATCAACCTCCCACGTCTGGTCCAATATCGGCAAATCTTTGCCTGGTTCTCCTTTGTCCATCATGAAACTAACGAATACTAGGAGACCCCTGAAAGGAAAACACTATCGCAATGACAATGAAACAAAAAAGAGAGTGAGGATCGTTTACTGCTTTGCAAAAGTTCTTTTTTTTTCTCCGAATGAAAATATACCAACATCACGGATCCGCTCACCTTCCCTTCGTTGGGAGAGAAGAATAGTGGCAGATGCGAATGTTGCCTTTCTTGAAGACGGTAAGGGAGAAGGGGATTCAGTGAAGAGTGAAATGATGGTTGCTTCGTCCATCAAACTTAGACTGCAGGGAGGTGGGGTTTTGTGATACGATGGCTCATTACTGCCGCTCTACGACCGGGGTGGCTCTCTGCCTGCGTACTGCCTTCTGATTTGGTGGATGGCATTGGGGCCCGCGCGCTGCATGGCCCGCATGTCAGTGAACAAAAGTATAACGACATTCAGTAGAGGGAGACATTTTGATGACCTAGCAGGAGCCAGAATCGGTATTGTATCCACTGTACTAGTAGTAATTGTTTTTCTAGGTAGCTCTAGAGTGTCTCCACTTTACTAGTAGTAATTGTTTCTCTGGGCCCAAGACAAAACAGCCCATCCACCCTAGTAAATAGTAAAATCAATTCAAAAGCCCATATATTTATTGAATGAGAGGCGCTACCCACACCCAGTCCA
>NC_057801.1:514506150-514614644 GCF_018294505.1 Triticum aestivum | reverse complement strand
GCACCTCACGTCAGCTCGCTCCACTCGTACCCCCAAATTCCTCACCTCACTCCCACAGAAAACCCCAGCTCCCCTTCTTCCTCACTACTACAGAAAAACCCCAGCTCCCCTTCTTCACTCGCACTTCAACTAGGCTTTTCATTCGTTACTCTGCTCAAATCCGTGAGCGCAACGCGATGCCCTCGAGGAAAATGGAGTCGGCTAACCCCAGCGCCAAGAAGATGAGGCTCCCGCCAGTGGCGACGCCTGTTGTAGATCCCGTACCCGGCAGCGTGGGGAGAAGCAGCGACCCCGCCCCCACCGGATCCCAGGAACCTGTAGAATCTCAGGTGGACCGCATCAGCAATCTCTTGGACGCCGTCCTTGGAAAGATCATCTCACTTCCCCCCACCAAGGATTGCTGCCGCACCCAAGTCTTCTCAATTCGGTGGTGCCCTCTATTGCGCACTGTGCCCCTTAATCTCGACTGTGGTCAGCTATCTCTCTTCAATGATTTTGAAATCCCCAAAGCCATCATCTCCTCCCACCAGGGCTCCGTTCAAAGCCTCTGCATCCCGTCATGCTACATGAGCAAGCATACCATGCCCTGCACGGTGGACGCCTGGCTGAAATCCCCTGAATTCACAGAACTACAGCTGCTTGAGTTCTACTATTCCCCTGGAAATCACATACCACATACCAAACGCCATGTACTTGTGCCCTCAACACCGATGTCCATCTCGCGGTTTTCCTCCTCTCTCCACACCGCCACCTTTGTGTTGTGCTACCTACCAGACAATCTGGTACTAAACCTTCGACTCCCATTTCTCAAGAAACTTTCACTTGTGCGGGTTCGTATATCGGAGGCCTCATTGCACAACATCATCCACTTCAGTTGCCCTGCCCTGGAGTGCTTGGTGCTTGTTTTCACAGTTAGAATCGGTTATCTCCAAATAAAGTCGCCTAACCTTGTAAGAATTGGAATTTCTTTTGATGGAAGGCAGCTCATCATCCAAGATGCCCCTTCACTTCAAAGGTTGATCCTTGATTCTAGTTATTCACCATTGCAAATAACCGTCCTCTCTACGCCTAAACTAGAGACCTTGGGTGTAATACATCATATCTGTGCTCATTTCAATATGGTGTTTGGCTCTACAGTTCTTCAGGTACTTTATATTATCATCTACACTTGTAACCATGAGCTGCATTTTAAATTTCTGCGCATAAGTTTTATATCATCTTGGAGTACACATTTTGTACTAATATTATGTTCTATGCTCAATGAAGAGTTTCTCCATGGATGGCCTATCAATGGTGTTGGATTCTGTCAAGATCTTATATATCCAAATGAATAGTTTTGATCTGAAGAAGATTATTGGCTTGCTGCAATGCTTCATATGTCTGGAGAAGTTGTATATAAAGGTGATAATTTCACGCACATTGGAAGCCTGCATATAGTGTACTAGAATTAACCGTTCAGCTGTTGCTCTTTCGACACTCTTTTTTAGACCTTAACTATTTTCAATCTTCATGTCTATTTAGGCAACATGACGGGGTAAGAAAGTTATAACCAATAGATGGATTCGTAAGCATCGGGATTTTCTCACTTCTCATGAGATTCGATTGAAGACAATAACACTAGAACGATATGTAGCCAACCGTTCAAACACTAGATTTGTCACATTCTTCCTGCTGAATGCAAGGTTACTATTGTCCATCAGGCTTAAGTTTATCAGTAACATGGTTTTGATGGATGGGTATGTTGAAGAGCAAAAAAAGGAGTTTCAGGTGGGCCAAAGAGCTTGTGAACGTGTCGGGCTTCTATTTACAACATATTGTGGTCATAATCCAGTAAATTTTACGACCCATGATGTTTATTCTATGGACCTGACAGATCCATTTGACTGTGACTGCCGAAAACAGTGCTGGAGTTAGATGTTGTTGCCCTTTTCAACCTGGGTTTTGTGTAAACCTGATGAACAATTAACCCTCATGCTTTTGTATAGTTTGTAAGCTGGAGTTAGATGTTCTTGCCCTTTTCAACTCGGCTGTGACTGTCATATTTTCTTTGAACCAAGGCAAATGGCTTGCCATTCGTTTAATTTAGAGTGAAATATTGTAACAAATCCCAACCAAGGGAAATAACATCACTCTCGCCGGCTGCTTGAGCTCACTGTGCATTACAGAAGCCAAGTGATTAGCCCCCACCAACACCCACAAACTTATTTCGAACTAGCACATCAAATGGGCTGTAAATTTTCAGAGGAAAGGCTGCATGACCGTGACAGATTTGGATTCTGACATTTGGGACCCGCGAGGAAATAGCCTATCCAAGGTGGTGTCGACTTACTAGCTAGTCAACAAATGATTCTGCCTACCAGCCATTGGATTGACATCCAACATTTGTCGTGTATCTTCTATCTCTTGTCTTCTTCTTCCTCGAGCCGCCCAAACCAAACCACCCCGTCGGCTCCGCCTGCTCCCGCCTCCCATGGATGGCTGCGCCTCTGCCGCCCTACCGTACCCTCCAACGTTGGCCAGTCCCTCCCTCTATTCCCCCACACGTCCTATTATTCTCCGGCGATGTCAACCCCAACATGCACCCGCACCCGAACTAGTCAACCCTCATACTCCCCTCCATGTGCGACTGGACCGGCGCATCTTCCACGGCTCTTGTTCTTTTCGTCCGAGGCCTCGCCATCGTCCTCTGCCTTGGTTCGCTCACCATGCGTGGTGCACCACCCTCTTGCACTGTCAACATCGTCAACAACCGAGAGGAACAAGGAGATGACTGTACGTGGAGAGGATGACAGTAGGGACCCACCAGCGTCATTGGCAGTACGCAAGCAAGTGCCTCTATATTACAAGCCCCAAAATATGGTTCCTCCTAATGGTTGGATATTTGGGGCTCATGCCATTGTGAACATAGTCAATACACAAGAGAATTACACTACGAGCGGCTGACACCAGGGACCCAGCAGGTCGCACGGTTTTTTTAGGAACAAGCAGTTGTTATTTATACTAGTTTTAGCGACGGATCAGGGTAAGAACGGGGCTGTGCGGGGGCTGTGGCCCATCCAGCCAGGGTTTTATTTATGTTTACCACATCATGAGCCCAGTTGTGTTTTTTTCTTGCTAAAAATGGCTAGCCCAGTTCTATTTTTTAAAAGAAATACCCAAACGAGGCCTACTTGCTTTATCAGCCCTGTCGGGCTGCAAATCTTTCAAGACGAGGAGAGTTTCATTCGGTTTGACCAGAAATGGGTTGTACATTTTTAAAACACATCAAACCAGGAATTAGTTTCAATTTTTTTTCATTACAAGATTTTAAACGGCAGTGACTGTTGGATGTCCATCAAACGTCTGTCATGCTTCTTCAATCTCCGCTCTTCCTGCTCCAGCCGCTCAAACAAGCGCCGGTGGGACTGCCTGCTCCCTCCTCCCGCGGTCGGTAATGCTGCTGCGCAGGCCTCACCGCCCCACCGTACTCCCATTGCTGGCCTAGCCATCCCTCTACTCACCCACACATGTTGTTCTTCTCCGGGGACGGCAGACGAACCAGTAAACCCTCGTACTCCCCTCCACCTGGGAAACAACTTCCGAGTCATCCCTGGCTCCATGTCATTCCCTTCCTAGGCCTTGCCGTCGTCCACCGCCCTTGTGCTCTCGGCGCGGCCTGGTCAACGTGGTCAATGAACGACATCCATCGGAAGTGGACTGTACATGGAGAGGCTGACCGCTAGGACCCGCCGGAAAGTCCTTTGTATTTCGCAAAAACAATGTTCCCCCGCTGACAGGTCGGACCCACCAGTTATATCTTCGCACGCAAGGAAGTGCCTCCTTATTATGCACAAAAAATGAATACCCCCCTGCTAGCTAGGATCCACCATAGTGGGAGGCTGACTTGTGGGCCTACTAAGTTGACCGGGATGGAGGGCTTTGTCAACTTAGTCAATATGAACGATTCTAGCTCTAGTGATCGTACGATGTCCATCCAACGTCCATAGTGCTTCTTCAACCTCTGGTCTTGTTCCTCCAGCCGCCCAAAGCAGCGCCGGTTGTGTCGCCTGCTCCTGCATCTCGTGGCCGGCTGTGCTACCGCGGAGGCCTCACCGCCCCCTACTACTCCCACCGCTGGCCAGGCTATCCCTCCACTCACCCACACCCCCTATTATTCTGCGGCGACGGCAGCCTCGACTACAAAAGAAGACACATCCGTGACATTTTGGGCCGAACGAAAAAAATTGTCATACTTATGACACTTCTAGACGATAATTGTGACAAAACCTGGTATTATCATAGATGTGGTGGGCTCCTACTTCTATGACAAAAAATCATGACAGAAAATGGGCTTTTCGTCCTGGGTGGGCCGGAGATGCTGTTGCATGACATTCTTTGGGTAGTCCATGACGGAAAACACCACGGTAGAAGCGAGGGCGAGGAAAATTTCAGGGAGTTCCCGGTTACGGTGGGTGGTCAGGGGCCGAGCGATGCGCATTTCTCTCGTACCGTACACGCATGGGTGTGAGGCGTTGGGCTCTAACTGAACCCGAGCGAGGTGTCACCTAACTGAACCCGAGCGATTGCACTGCAGGCTACGTGTTACTGAACCCGAGCGATCGAGCGATTCCTTCGCTACTGCTGCTAACTGAAGCCGATCGATGCTACCTCTGGATGAACAGTGAGCATTGCTTGGGGGGGGGGGGTTGGATGAACAGTGAGTGTTGCTGGGGGGTTTGGATGAACAGTTCCCGGTGGGGTGGATGAACAGGACCCCGTTGTTGCCTCTGGATGAACAGGACCCCGATCGATCGAGCCGGTTAGGGCTGGATGAACAGGACCCCGTGGATGGTTGGATGAATAGGACGACCCCATGGAGGGATGGTTGAATAGTAGCTGGTAGAGGGCTGGACGAACAGTAGCCCGTGGAGGGGTGGTTGAAGAGGAGCCCGTGGAGAGGGCTGGTTGAACAATAGTCGGTGGAGTAGTGCGCGGCGGAGGCTGGATGAACAGGAGCTCGTGGATGATTAGTCGCAGGTGGAGGCTGGAGGAGGTCGACGGTGGATGAATAGTAGCCCGTGGAGGCTGGAGGAGGTCGACGGTGGAGATGAACAATATCCCATGGAGTTCCGTTTTGCGGTACGCCTCACCCCTCCCGATGAACAGGACCCCCGTTTCGACCGTAGCTCTCCAACACAAGTCCGTTTCCTCCATTTTGCGGTACGCCACACCCCTCCTGATCAACATGACCCCGTTTCGACTGTAGGAGGTCCAACAGAAGTCCATTTCCTCCATTTTGCGGTATGCCAGACCCCTCCTGATGAACAGGATCCTATTTCGAACGTGGCCGATCGAACACAAGGCCGTTTCCTCCGTTGTGTGGTACGCCAGGCCTCGTTTCCATCGGCTATTCTGTCCAATCCCTCCCGATGAACACGATGATGCATTCCATTTCGACCCAGCCGGTTGGCTCCCCATGAACACGACGATGACGCTGTTGCTCCATTCAGACCCAGCCATGTACACGAGCCCTGGCCGTACGTATGCACGAGTAGGCATTCGAGACCCCGCCCGTATGTACGTACGTGGCTGTATTTACTTTCTTGCACCCTCGCCGTTGTATGTACGTGTATATGCTACTTGCCGCCTCTACTATGACACGTGCGCGCCTCTAGTACAACATGTGCACACCTCTACATCGACCAGTATGTACGTACACGTTTGCGACCAGAATCACAATGCTACGTACGCTTTGACGAGGTGGGTCCCGACTGTCAGGCACTTCCTTGCATGCGAAGATGTAGCTGGTGGGTCCTAGCAGTCAGGGGGTGAATCATTTTTTTGGCCCGTAATATGGACGCACTTCCTTGCGTGCGAAGATGTAGCTGGTAGGTCCCAGCAGTCAGGGGAAACGTTTTTTTTCGCAAAATACGGTGGCCCGTCCGGTGGGTCCCTGCTGTCAAGTGGAAGAATCATTATTTTCCGCGTAATAAGGAGGCACTTCCTTGCTGCGGCCGTGGACCCAGCTGTGAGGCTCTCCACGTACAGTACTCTTCCGATGGAAGTCGGTCATTGACCACATTGACCACGCCGCACCGGGACCACCAAGGCGGTGGAAAACAGTGAGGCCTAGGAAGGGGACGACGCGGAGCCGGGGAAGACGTGGCAGTGGATGCCCACGCGGAGAGGAGTATGAGGGTTCACTAGTCCAGCTAGGGTGTGAGGTTGCCGTCGCCGGAGAATAACAGTGGGTGTGGGTGAGTAGAGGGATGGCTTGGCCAGCTGTGGAAGTAGTAGGGGCGGCGAGGCCTCCGCGACAGCACAGCCGACCACGGGAGGCAGGAGCAGGCGGCACGATCGATGCTGCTTTGAGCGGTTGGAGCAAGAAGACCAGAGGTTGAAGAAGCACGACGGCCATCGGATGGACATCGTACGGTCACTACAACAAGAATCATTTATATTGACTAAGTTGACAAAGCCCTTGGTACGCGTCAACTTAGCAGGCCCACAGGTCAGCTTCCGAAATGGTGCGCCTAGATGTCAGGGGGAGGAATCATTTTTTGGGTGGGTGAAGCTAGAATATCCGAGATTGAAGAAAGCACGGCATCCGTTGGATGGACATCCAACGGCCACTGCTGCAAGAACCATGTGTTGACTATAAGTTGACAAAGCCTTGCATACGCGTCAACTTTTTTTTGAGGGGACGCGTCAACTTAGTAAGGCCACAAGTGTGTGGCAGAGAACTTATAGCCCATTTGAGATTTGTAAGAATGTGCAGCCCATTTTTGAATTCTAATGTAATTTAGTACATCCATTTACAGTTTGTTAAAAGTACAGCCCATTTTCTAGCTAGGACAATGATTAATAATTTCAACCAACCGTTCAAAACAGAATTCAATAAAATTTCCCACATGTTGATGGGATCCGAAATATTTTTATCCTGAAATTTCTAGTCAGATTAAATACAATTTCAATATAAATTTATATTACGTAAAAATCCAACGAAACATTACGCGCACAACAATTAATGAAATTAAAATTTTCAATATCCAAAAATAATATTTTATAAAGTAATTACGTGTTTGGTGCATTTTTTAATAGTTACTGCCCAGTTTTTATAATTACATCTCATTTGTTATTTCTTAAAGCCCTTTTTTTTTGTTAAGCCTAATGCATCCCTGCTAGGAAAGATTTGCAGCCCAGCGGGGCGGAGAATAACAACTTGACCTTGCCTGGGTATTCCTAAAAAAAGTATAGCTGGGCTAGCCATTTTCAGCTTGAAAAAAATTAATATCTGGGCTAGATATCTGGCCTGGGCTAGATGGGCCATGGCCCGACCAGTTAATACCCTGCTCTCTCCTCTGAACAACAATGAAAACATCACTCAAGAAAAACCCTGCAGTGCTCACACCTCAAAAACACAAATGCTGCTCGAGCTGCTTGGTCCTAGCTGTCGGCCGCTCGTTGTGCAATTCTCTCATTTATTGACTACATAGGTTGACAATGGTGTGGGCCCGTGATGTCAAAAAACTAGGAGGAAGCAAAAAAATTTATAGTTTTATATAATAAGGAGGCACTTGCACACGTGCGGCTATGGCCCTGGTGGGTCCCCACTGTCATCCTCTCCAACTAAAGTCATCTCCTCATTCCTCATGTTCGTTGACCATGTTGACAACACAAGACGACAGTGCCACGGCGAGCGCAACAACTTGAAAGACGACGGAGAGGGCCTCGTGGGCCTTACGGATGGTCTGATACAATGCCCGCTCCTCAATCAGGAAGCCAGGATCATAGGGCCACATGTCCGCGACGACATTGTCGTTTGCTTGTTCACCGGTGCTCATTGAGGAGACCGAGGTTGCAGCACAGGACCTCCTGATAGTAGCTCTTCCTCCATTAGAGCGTTGAAGTGCGGCCGCACCTGCTCTATGGTGAACACGGCATGAACCGGCTTGGACAGTGGCGCCGGCACCTGGTCGGAAGCTACGTCCATCGTCTGATTGTCTTCACTCAGCTCGGCGAGCTCATTGGTGAGCCTGCATGTCCGGCTGCTGGACTGACCCGCTGCCAAGCACGAGTCTAACTGCCCTGGCCCACCCAGACTGCCTCCCTTGCTGGCGCATGCTTTCCACCCAAAATGGTCAGCGCCGCCCGCCCCGCTTCCCGGTGCAGGCGATTGCTCCGCCTCCAAACAACACAAGTGTCATCCGTCCGTCCATTTGCCGCCCACATTAATGATACGCGGTTGCTGAGGAGGCTACTCCGACGCCACACATCCGTCCCTCCGCCGCCCACCATTTCTATATAAACTGTTGCGCCGGCCATAGCCGCAGTCATCCGCATCTGTTCTCTTTCTCCTGTCCACACAACTACTGCCCACCATGGCTTCCTCGCGCTCCAGCACTCTTCGGGACGGGCGAACGACAGACCACAAGGAGATGGCAGCCATTGTTGCCGACTGGCTGGCCAGCAGGCAGCCGGAGGATGACGACGTCACAATGGAGAACATGATAGTTGATGATCCGGCGCCAACCCCCCTCCTCCGTGCTATCCTCGCCGGTGCATTGCACCATGACCATCGGCGAGGCCCGTGCCCAATACATGGACACGGTGAGGCAGAAGTCTGAGGATCAGTTCCGGGAGGCACAGGCTATCGCCGCCTACAACCACCATCTCCTCCAAGAGCACCTGCAGGCAGAGGAGCGGATCATCGCAGAGCGGGCGGGGCAGGAGGCGCTGCTCTACTTGTACCGCTCCGCCCGCGAGGGCTGCCTCGAGCACTGGCGGTACCGCATGTGGGTGGCGGAGGCTGCGGCTGCCTACAAAGAGGGCGATGAAGCAGGCGAGGTGCTGTTTGGCGAGACCGAGGACGAGGCAAAGGACAATGCCGGCTCCGACGAGTCCCCACTCCGCTGGCGTTGATGAGGCCCTGCTCCACCGAGGCCCCGCGGCGCCAACAACGAGGTAGAGGACATCGCCGGCTCAGCCGAGGCCCCACCTTGTCGGTAACGAGGGGGAAGATTTCCACCACTCCGCCGAGGCACCGTCCCGCTGGCAACGAGATGGAGGACATCGTCGGCTCCGCCGAGGCCCTCCCCTGCCGGCACCGAGGTGAAGGCCCAACTCCGCCGAGGCCCAGCCCCGCCAACAATGAGGCAGAGGACATTGCCGGCTCAGCCGAGGCCCCACCCTACCGGCAACGAGGGGGATGATTTCCCCCACTCCGCCGAGGCACCGCCCCGCCGGTGTCGGTGGAAATGACACCTATGGGATCACAAGAATCCCTACTGCGATTACAGGGCACGGGGTCGTGAGGAGAGCGGGGCTAGCGGTCAGCACAAGCACGCGGGGCGTTTACCCAGGTTCGGGCTGCAGAGATGTGTAATACCCTAGTCCTGCTTTGATGTGTATATCTATGTTCTTGGAGTTCTTGAGCTAGCTACAATGAGCGTAACTTGTCCAAAAGTCCGAATCCTTCTCCTGGATGCCTTGGGCCTCCTTTTATAGGCAAGGGGATCTCCACAGTGGCACACAGGAGGTAGCATCGGGGTACTGTGGTTAATCCTATCGCTAGCCATTACGGGACAAGACACATTTAATGCGCCTCTGATGTGTCCCCTTTGCTTTACCGCCGCTTCATCCTGCCTTGACACGCGCCTGGGCCAGCGAGGTGGCCAGTGCCATGTAGGCTGGCAGGCTACTGAGGTGGCACGGTGGTAGGGCCTTCATGAAGATTTGCATGCCACCACGTAGGCATGCGCTGAGTTGGTCGAGGAGCCTCGTGCTGACACGCAGGTGCCTGCCCAACTGGTGGGCCGGCAGCTGCATGGGAGCGGAGGTAGAAGCTTGGTGGGTGCGGGCCTAGCTGCGTCCTTGCAGACGCCCTCAGCAAGGGCCTTGACGGGGCCCCGACAAGGGTCTTGCCATGGTGTTGCGGTCGTCCCCGGCAAGGATCTTGCCGGGGTCTTGTGGTCTTCCTTGGCAAGAATCTCGCCGAGGTTCGTCGTCTTCTATTCCTCCTCTGATTTGGAGTGTCACCCTTGTCTTCACAAAGATCTGCATGCCATCATGGAGGCGTCTCTCGAGCCTAGGTCCCAACGTGGTTGGCGGCGTTGGCTCAGGAGCAGCGCACCTTGCTGGCGCGAGTTTGGGCAAGTTGCCCTGGCAAGGATCTTGCCAGGGAGAACCACCTTGCCCTCTTGGCCTTCTGGTCTTGGTGTGGCTTTTGATAGTTCTTTGGTTCTAACTCCTCCCTCTGCCTCGCCTAGTGTGGTTGTGGGCGCGACTCTGACTTCCCGTGCACTTAGTAAGGGGTACAAAGTAGTGCCCCTACTTTAGTACACCGACAGGAGCCCCCAAACTTGGGCCACACATAAGCGTGGCACGTTTGTTGGGCTAGGCCCTAAAACGGTGCACTTGCAGGCGGGGCGGTTTTTACCGCAGTAACTTTTCGTCCTGCTGTTCTTCCCCACAACCCGCGTTGAATGCGTGACATGGGGGTTACGCGCGCGAGTGATCGAAGCATGCTTGCGTCATCTGCGGTGAACAGTAAAGAGGCAGCTTGCGTGTCTCTTCGAGACCGCATGGCTGCTGCTCATTTACTCTCCTTACCTGGGAACTGTCGCTCCACACATCCCATTATGCCCGTCCCCCGCGCCATGTACGCCGCATGCACGGTGCGGGGAGATTGACAGGCGCGTAGAATACGGGAAGACGTGCGTGCGTGGGTCGATACCCACGTGCCTTCAATTGGGCGAGGAGGGCGGTCGACGGCCTGGCCCGCTGTCACTTTAACGAGCCGGATTGGCTGAAAAGGGGTGGCCGAGCCCCAACCCCGTTCCTTTATAAGGAGGGGAGCAGGAGGGATGGCGCCTCTCAGCCTCCCACCATCTGCTTCTTATCCTCTTGGCTTCTCTTCCCCTTCTGCCATGACAAGAGGTGCCTCGACTTGCATCGAGGGTCGCCGCCCGTCAACGCGCCCCTCCTTCCCAAGATCTCGCGGTGGCGGAGCCATCCACAAGGGGAATGGGGAGGGGGCGAGGCCGAGGCCGAGGCCACCGCAGCGCTCGGGGGAGGGGAGGACGGGGCGGTGCATCGGCCTCGCCTCTACCAGCAATCCCTCCCCCGATGGAAGGCCATGTCGAGGATCAACCTCGCGAGTTCTTCATCAGACTGTGACGTCCATCGCGTCGCCGTCTTCATCTCCCCACCCCATTTGCTCGGTAGATGGAGCTCGATCCACCACGGGCGCTGAGGTTGCACATGAGGGGTTGTGGGAATAGCGGCACGCGAGTTGATGTCAACTTCTCGGCCCCACATGTCATGTATCTCCGCTGCGGATGGAAGACCTTCGCTCGCATCCACAGCTTGACGCTAGGGCTCATTCTCTACTTCAAGCTGATGGAGAATGGCCTGCTCTCCGTCAAGGTCTTCGAAGACCTCGGCACTCGCCTAAAGTGCTGCATGGAGAGCTCCTTTGATGATGAAGATTCTTCCTTGAGCGGGAGTGACGAGGAGGATAGCGACAGCGACGACGGGAGCGCCAAGCGGGAGGATGATGAGTCTGACTAGGCACCGGGCCCGCCGTCCCCGGGCGGCGATGGTAGCTGCAACATTTGCATCTGGCCCCCTCTCCCGGTGGGGCCAGCTCCTTGAACTTCTCGGGGTCGCCTCCTTGGGCGGCTGGTGTAGGGAGGCCGGAGAAGGTGAAGAAGGTGGGTGGCGGTCCGTCAAGTCGGAGTACGATGGAACTGACACCTTCATAGCGTATTGACGACCCACTGCCTCATCTTCCAGCTCTCATCTGGCACCATCATCACCGGCCCTCTCCTGGACGGCCGCCGGGATATTCTCTTGGTGTCTTCTGCTGCTCGTACCTCGCCTAGGCATTTCTTTTGCCCCCCTGCTATCTTGTTCTGCTTCCTGAGGAGAGGGACAAGAAAGGGATTACGGGCATCTTATCTTATTTTTTTAACTTGTATGCCCACAGGCCTTAGTTGTATTTAAAACTTGTAATCCCCTTGCTCATGTTTACATTCCGTATGATTTGTACTTGTATGGGACATATTAATGAAAAAGGGTGCTTGCCGGGTCCTTTGTGTGTGAGCCATGCCCATAACAAGGAATGAGTCCTTGTTATTTTCTGTATAAACATAGTCACTCGGCAATAGGCCTTACCGCTCCCTTACTCCGTTCAGCTGCACTCACATTTTCGGCGGAGGCAGTGATGAAATAGAGTTAGGCCCTACGCCTACTTCCTTGTTGTCACAGCTGCAACCAGATTCTGCCCCAAGAAATAATTTCTTTGGTACAGGAAAAAAGGAGCACGGTAGCCTAGAAGCAAGACGAGGCTTCATACGCCCCTAGTTTCATATGGGAATGCAAGACAAGGGATGAAAAATTTATCTGGATCTGCGGTCCCCCCTCCAGCAGTGTTGGCTTGTCGGGGTCGGACCCTCATATCTTCAGCCCCCGGCAACCATAGCTTGCCGGGGTTGGAGCGCCATCTTGTTCTCCTCATCTCCATATGGCTAAGCGGATATGCTCATGTATCCTGCGAACCAAAAAGGATGGGGAGGAACAAAGAGATGCAGACTCGACCTCTAAGCTAGGGGTTATTCACCGCTAAGCACTATCAACCCTAACCGAGGAGAAGACTCAACCTAGCATGCATGCTATAACTTAGGGCGCCAGCGCTTCATTTATTGTGTGCTCAGGGTCTGCGCCTGGCTCTATACAAAGGGTTACCTGCCTTGCCGGCAAGGCTTGTACAAAAGGTGGCTTGCCGGGGGGGGGGCGACAGCCGCGCCTTATGGGTAAAACTTGTGAAGATGCTCGATGTTCCAGGAGTTGCTCACTGGAATGGCATCTTCGGTCTCCAGGCAGACTGCGCTAGGCCTGGTGACTCATGTTACCCGATAAGGGCCTTCCCACTTCAGCGTGAACTTGTTGGAATTCTTGGCCGACTAAACATGCCAAAGAACAAGGTCGCCTTCCTCAAAGCTTCGGGCATGAACCTTGCGGCTATGGTAGTGGCGCAAGGCTTGCTGGTAGCATGCTGCTCTCACAGCCGCCCGAAGATGATCTTCCTCAAGGAGCATCATGTCATCTTGCCGCAATTGTTCTTGCTCAAGCTCATCATAAGCGAGCACTCGAGGTGACCCGTATATGAGTTCCATGGGGAGAACTGCTTCTGCCCCATAGACCAGGGCAAAGGGTGTCTGGCCGGTGGCTCAATTTGGCGTCATTATGATCGACCAAAGAACCGCCGTCAACTCGTCAATCTAGCGCCTTCCACTCTTGCGCAGCCTGTCAAAAGTCTTCATTCTTAAGCCTCACAGAACTTTAGCATTTGCTCTCTCTGCTTGGCCGTTTCTTCGTGGGTGTGCCACGGAAGCAAAACAGACCTTGCTGCCGAGATCCTCGATGTACTGCATGAAGGCGTGACTTGTGAACTGTGTGCTGTTGTCGGTGATGATCATGTTGGGTACACCAAAACGGCAAACTAGCCCCTTGAAGAACTTGATGGCTGACTGCACTGTCACCTTCCTCACTGCTTCCACCTCAGGCCACTTTGTGAACTTGTCGATTGCAACGTACAAGTACTCAAAGCCCCCGACAGCGCGGGGGAAAGGGCCCAATATGTCGAGCCCCCAGACTGAGAAGGGCCAGGAGAGAGGGATGGTTTAAAGGGCTTGAGCTGGTTGATGAAGCCTCTTCGAATGGAACTGGCACGCTTCACACTTGGTTACTAATGTCGTCGCATCCTGGAGGGCAGTGGGCCAGAAGAAAGCCTGCCGGAAAGCCTTGCCGGCAAGGGCCCTCGACCCTATGTGGGAGCCACATATGCCTCCATGTATTTCTGCCAACAGCTCCAGTCCTTCCTCCTGGGGAATGCACTTCAACTTCACACCATTCGGTCTTTTCCTGTACAGAACATCATCAACGAACTGATACACGGCAGACCGATGGGCTACTTTCTCTGCTTCTTCCCGCTCCTCAAGAAGTTCCCATGTCTGGAGGAATTGGACGATGTGTTGTGCCCATGCCGGAGCCTGGGGCTCGGCGGCAAGGACTAAAGGCATATCTTCCGCCATGGGAGCGGTCGTCTCTACGTCCATGGCCTGAGGCCCTGCCGAAGTCGGCTGCCCCACGGCAGGATCGGCATCCACGGCAACATCTTCGTCTGCGGCTCCGAGGAGCTCGGTGGGGAAGTACTTGCCGGGGCCTAATCTCCTCCGCTTACTCTGCCTCGTTGATGGTTGAGTTAACTGAAGCACAAAAGTACCTGGTTCCACAGGTAGCTTGAGGGCAGCATGCTTCGACAAATAGTCGGCGATGTCATTCTCCACTCAAGGGACATGCTCCGCCTTTATCCCGTCAAAGCGCTCCTCAAGTTTCCTCACTTCATGGACGTAAGCTTCCATCAGAGGGCTTTGATAATCCTTGTTGATTTGCCTGACGACGAGTTGTGAATCACCCCTGACGATGAGCGTTTTGACTCTGAGGTCCGCTACGATCCTGAGACCGGCAAGCAAGCCCTCGTATTCGGTGGTGTTGTTCGTTGACAACTCCCAGGGAAAGTGCAATTGGATGACATACTTGAGGTACTCTCCGGTGGGTGCGGCAAGTAGCACGCCAGCACCAGCGCCTTGCAGCGAGAAAGCCCCATCAAAGTACATGATCCAGTTGCGGCTCATTTCCTTGCCGGGGAGGGTAGTCTCCTGGACCTCTTCGTCGGCCGTAGAGGTCCATTCTGCAACGAACTCCGCCAAAACTCTGCTTTGAATTGTCGAGGTACTTTCAAACTTCAGACCAAAACTTGACAGCTCCAAGGCCCATTCCACAATGCTTCCCATTGCATCTAGGTTATGCAGTATCTGTTGCAACAGAAGGCGGGTGACAACGGTGATCTCGTGTGCCTGGAAGTAATGACGCAGCTTCCTCAAGGCCATAAGGAGGCCGAAGAGCAATTTCTGCACACCAGAGTACCTTGACCTAGCCCCCTGCAAGAGGAAGATGACAAAGTAAACCGGGTGCTGCATCACCTTCTTCTTCTGCACCACTTCACCTGGCTGCGCAGGCCCCATCTTGCCGGTATCAGACTCTGCCGAGTGCTCCGCCCTGCCGGGACCAGGCCCTACCGAGGGGAGCTTTGGCTTGCCATCCACCAAGCCTGCCATCGCGATTGTCTCTTCCTTGACCTCCCTCTGTGCCACTAGTGCAACACTGACCACTTGATTCGTCGCCGCTAGATACAATAGCAACGGCTCTTGTGGTTTAGGCGTAACTAGTATCGGAATGGAGGAGAGGTACTTCTTCAAGTCTTGTAGCGCCACCTTGGCCTCTGGGGTCCACTCCATTGGGCCTGCCTTCTTCAAAATTTTGAAGAAGGGGAGGGCATGCTCGACAGACCTGGAGATGAATCTGCTCATGGCGGTAATGCAACCAGTGAGCCGACGCACATCCTTGATCCGCTTGGGTGCCTCGATTTGTTTGATGGCCTTAATCTTGTCGGGATTCGCTTCAATCCCACGCTGCGACACAAAGAACCCGAGAAGCTTGCCGGATGGTACATGGAAAACACACTTCTCAGGGTTCAGCTTGAGGTTGATCTTGCGCAGATTTGCAAATGTTTCCTCCAGATCTTGCACAAGTGTTGCTTTGTCCTTGGTTTTGACCACTATGTCATCCATATAGGCTTCCATATTTCTATGGAGCTGGGGCTCAAAACCAATTTGGACTGCTCTTGCAAAAGTTGAGCCAGCACTCTTCAACCCGAAAGGCATCCGTAAAAAGCAATACGTACCACATGGGGTGATGAATGCTTTCTTCTCCTCATCTTCTATTGTCATGAAGATCTGGTGGTATCCCGAATAAGCGTCGAGGAAGGACAAGAGGTCACACCCGTCCGTGGAGTCGACAATCTGGTCAACGCGCGGCAACGGGAAATGGTCATTTGGACAAGCCTTATTGATATCTATGTAATCAATACACAACCTCCACTTCCCGTTCGCCTTGCGCACTACTACCAGATTGGCCAACCACGTTGGGTGGAGCACCCCTCTTACCAAACCTGCCACTTCCAACTTTTTGATTTCCTCCGTAATGAACTCCTGCCTCTCCAGAGCTTGCTTCCTGACCATCTGGTTGAAAGGCCATGCATGAGGACAGACAACAAGATGGTGCTCAATCACTTCCCTGGTAACGCCGGGGATGTCGGATGCTTGCCATGCAAACACATCGACATTCGTCCGCAGGAAAGTGATGAGCTCGCTTTCCTATTTGCCATCGAGGGTGGAGCTTATGGTGAAAGCTCCTCCCATGTTGTCCTCCTTGACGGACACCTTCTTGGTCTCTGGTGGCACAGCTCTGGACTTCTTGCTCTTGCCGGTGGAGCTCTCTGGCACGTCCTCGACGGAAGCGCAACACCCCAAAGAGGTGTGCTTGCCGGAGTGGGTGTGATGACCCGCAAGTATACGGGATAATTGTATCCTCTTTCGATAAGTAAGAGTGTCGAACCCAACGAGGAGCTAAAGGTAGAACAAATATTCTCTCAAGTCCTATCTGCCACTGATACGACTCTATGCACGCTTAGTGTTCGCTTTACCTAGAACAAGTATGAAACTAGAAGTACTCTGTAGGTGTGATACGATAGGTTTGCAAGATAATAAAGAACACATAAATAAAAGTAGGGGCTGTTTAGATAAAGAAGCAATAAAGTAAATATAGCGAGTGTGGAAAAGTGGTGGTAGGAGTTGTGAAATTGTCCTTAAGCAATTGACTACGTTACTAGACCGGTAATCATTATTGAAATTCTATTTGAGGGGGAGGCATAAGCTAACATACTTTCTCTACTTGGATCATATGCACTTATGATTGGAACTCTAGCAAGCATCTGCAACTACTAAAGATTCATTAAGGTAAAACCCAACCATAGCATTAAAGTATCAAGTCCCCTTTATCCCATACGCAACAATCCCCTTACTCGGGTTTGTGTTTCAGTCACTCACGCAACCCACTATAAGTGAATCATGAACGCATTGCAACACCCTACAGCGGGAATCCCTCACGCTTGCGCGACACGGAGGGCACAATAGGACAACACCAATAATAAAACATGCAACTCAAACCAATCATAGCAATTCATCAATCACCGATAGGACAACAAAAATCTACTCAGACACCATAGGATGGCAACACATCATTGGATAATAATATGAAGCATAAAGCACCATGTTCAAGTAGAGGGTACAGCGGGTTGCGGGAGAGTGGACCGCTGGATATAGATGGGGGAAGGTGATGGAGATGTTGGTGAAGATGATGGAGGTGTTGGTGAAGATCGCGGTGATCATGATGGCCCCCGGCAGCGCTCCAGCGCCACCGGAAGCAAGGGGGAGAGAGGCCCCCTTCTTCTTCTTCTTCCTTGACCTCCTCCCTAGATGGGAGAAGGGTTTCCCATCTAGTCCTTCGCTCCCATGGCGTGGGAGGGGCGAGAGCCCCTCCGAGATTGGATCTATCTCTCTGTTTCTGCGTTCACAGATTCTGCCCCTTCACCGTTTCCTTTATATCTGGAGATCCGTAACTCCGATTGGGGTGAATCTTTCGCCCAGATTTTTCTCGTAAAATTAGCTTTCTTGTGGCAAAAGAAGAGCGTCAACCACCATACAGGGGGCCCAGGAGAGTACAGGGCGCGCCTGCCTCCCTGGGGCGCGCCCCCTATCTCCTGGCCCCCTCGGGCACCGTCTCGTGTTGATTTTACTTCCCAAAAATCATAAATATTCCAAAATAATTCTCCGTCCGTTTTTCTCCCGTTTGGACTCCGTTTGATATTGGGTTTCTGCGAAACATAAAACATGCAATAAATAGGAACTGGCACTGGGCACTGGATCAATATGTTAGTCCCATAAATAGTATAAAAAGTTGCCAAAAGTATATGAAAGTTGAAGAATATTGGCATGGAACAATCAAAAATTATAGATACGACGGAGATGTATCAGGGTGCGAGAAGTGTCGCCGGTCTTCTTTCCTCCCGGGGCTTCAACGGCAGGAGCATGTGCCTTGGCGGCAGCTGCTGCAACCGCTTCCTGATAGAGTTGGTCAGCGCAAATCAACGCGTCTTTCTTGTCGGAGGGTACGGTGATGATGTTCATCGGCCCGGGCATCTTCAGTGTGTTGTAGGCGTAGTGAGAAGCAGCCATGAACTTGGCTAGCATCGGGCGGCCGAGAATCCCGTTGTAGGGCAAGGGGATCTCGGCTAAATCGAAGACAATCCTCTCTGTCCTGTAGTTTAACTCACCTCAGAACGTCATGGGCAGCGTGACCTTTCCCTTCGGCTGGCTCCTCCCCGGGTTGACCCCTTGGAACGTGCCCGTCTCCTCGAGGTCTCCGTCAGGGATTTGCAGCCTCTTAATCACAACAGGTGAGATCAAGTTCAGACCGGCCCGGCCGTCAACTAGCATCTTCGTCACCTTGAGGTTGCATATTGTTGGTGAGATCAACAACGGCAAGCACCCGACCATAGTAGTGCGGTCAGGGTGGTCCTCGGTGTCGAAGATGATAGGTGTACTGGACCACTTCAGCGGCTTCCGTGCGTCGAGTGACGGCTCTGCCGCTGTGATCTCACGCGCCCACTGCTTGAGCTGGCGGTGGGATGCATGTAGCGAGGCACCACCATCGACGCACATGGCCTCCGTAGCTTTTTGAAACTCGTGGTCGCCGGACTCATCATCCTCGTCATGATCATCGTTTTCCTGCTTCTTGTCGCGGCCCCGGGCAGGCCTCTCCTGCTGATTATCCTTGATGCGGCGGAGGACACTGTGTTTCTTGCCAGATCCTTCGGCACCCTCTTGGCCCTTCTCCTTGTCCCGCCGCTCATACTCGGCTTTCTGCTTCTCAGCGAGCAGCTCAAATTGCCGGTAGTTCTAGAGGTCGTGGCCCTTGCTGCGGTGGATCTTGCAATACTGCTTGTCGGAGCCCCCTGGCTTGTCGGCAGTCGCCAAGGCCCGGCAAGCGACACACCCGGCAACCTCCTTGTCGGGGTCGCTTGCCTTGGCCTTTTTGGCAGTGCCGGTGTCGTCGGACCCCTCGACGGCAAGCATGGTCTTGCCCCTGCGCTTCCTGTTACGGCGTCAGCCCTTCTTCGTCGGGGCGGCGGTATCATCTGTGGAGTCGGTTTCTGCGCCGGCATCCTCACCGGGGTACTTCCTCCCCTCTTCAGACCGATCGGCCAGAACATACAGCTCGGCCACGTCCTTGACCTTGTTCATTGCCAGCTCCTCATGCATCTTGCGGTTGCGCACATTCTGATGGAACACACTGATCACGGCGGCAGGATGAACGTCTAGGATATTGTACTGCACTCGGCTGAACCTTTGGATGTACTTGCGCAAGTTTTATCCTTCCTTCTAGGGGATGATATGCAAATCGCCCGCCTGACCATGAGCTTGCTAGCCTCCGGTAAAGGCGCCAACATACTCATGACACAGATCCACCCAAGAAGAAATGGAGTCCATCGGCAACTGCATCAACCATGACATAACATTGGGCTTGAGTGCTAACGGGAAGTAATTGGCAAGCACCTTATCGTCGTGAGCCCCAATGGCTTGCATCGTGATGGTGTAGATGCTGAGGAATACCGACGGGTGAGTCTTGCCGTTGTACTTCTTGCCAACGTCGGGCTTGAACGTGCGGTGGGAGGGCCACTGGAACTGCCGCAGCTCACGGGTGAAGGCCGGACAGCCCACCTCGTAGGGTAGGCCACCGTAGCCTCCCGGTGCTGGGTGGTCCATAGTGGGCCTTGCCCGCCTGCCCGACTGGTCATGCGCATCGCATCGGCGCTCAATGGTAGTTCAAGAGTCTTCATGAGCTTGCACCCGAACAACTTGACGTTGATCGCGGTGGGTTCGCGGGTCGGACGATGCTATGGAGATATCATCACGAGCGTCATCGCGACGGATCGACATCCACGGTGTCTGGTGTGGAGGAGGGGAGTGCACCATGGCCGCATCGCCCCCGACCCGTCCACCACTAGCATGCGGTGGCTCGACGGAGCGGCGGCCTATGGGCCATGTCGGTCGCAACTCATCTTTGTTGGCAATGCCGACGAGGCTCCGGATGGTAGCTCTCCATTCGTCGAGCTTCTCCGCAGCAGGAGGAAAGTCGAGGAGCAGCTGCGCGTGTGCTAAGGCTTCTGCTGGTGTGGGCGGTGGTGAGAGCTGCGTGGACCGTGACGCGCTTCGACTTCTAACTACGTTAGAAGGAGCTCCATCACAGACCTGCGGCCATCTGCCATTTTCTCCAACACCTCGGCGCGCATGTTGTCCCTCCTCGTCATGTGAAGGGCGCATGAGACTCTTCCCAGGGCGGCGCCTAGGGTCACCAGGGGGCGACACTGCTCATCGCGCACGACCTGAGAAGAGCGCGCCATGGGCGCCGGTGTTAGTGTCTTGGAGGTCGCCGCACCGCTGTCTGACGGCATGACAACACCCCTGGAGGGCCCCGCGCTGCCTGCAGCGGGCCCAACTCCGTCTCTGGAGTTTCTGGTGTGTGGCTCGTCGCCTGGCGCACAAACGACGCCGCTCATCGGGCCCGGGCTGCCAGGATGATGTGGGTGTTCGTGGGCCACGCCACGGGTTCTTTCCGCGATTGGCCTGCTGCTGGTCCACACCGGTACAGGTAGTCCGGTCCCGGATGAACCGATTGCCGTGGTCGTGTTCTTCGTGGGAGCCATGGCAATGAGGAGTTGTGCTACTAGCTGCTAAACCAGATTCTCACAACTACGCTTCCCCTACCTGGCGCGCCAAAGATGTCGGTGGAAACGACACCTATGGGACCACAAGAATCCCTACTGTGGTTGCGGGGCGCAGGGTCATGAGGAGAGCAGGGCTAGCGATCAGCACAAGCAGGCGGGGCGTTTACCCAGGTTCGGGCTGCAGAGATGCGTAATACCCTAGTCCTGCTTTGATGTGTATATCTGTGTTCTTGGAGTTCTTGAGCTAGCTACAATGAGCGTAACTTGTCCAAAAGTCCGAATCCTTCTCCTGGATGCCTTGGGCCTCCTTTTATAGGCAAGGGGATCGCCACAATGGCACACATGAGGTGGCATCAGGGTACTGTGGTTAAGCCTATCGCTAGCCATTACAGGACAAGACGCATTTAATGCGCCCCTGACGTGTCCCCTTTGCTTTACCGCCACTTCACCCTGCCCTGACACGCGCCTGGGCCAGCGAGGTGGCCAGCGCCATGTAGGCTGGCAGGCTGCTGAGGTGGCCCGTTGGTAGGGCCTTCACAAAGATTTGCATGCCACCACGTAGGCATGAGCTGAGTTGGCCGAGGATCCTCGTGCTGACACGCAGGCGCCTGCCCAACTGGTGGGACGGCAGCTGCATGGGAGCGGTGGCAAAAGCTTGGCGGGTGCGGGCCTGGCTGGGGCCTTGCGGACACCCTCGGCAAGGGCCTTGCCGGGGCCCTGGCAAGGGTCTTACCGTGGCGTTGCGGTCATCCCCGGCAAGGATCTTGCTGGGGGTCTTGTGGTCTTCCTTGGCAAGAATCTCGCCGAGGTTCGTCGTCTTCTATTCCTCCTCTGATTTGGAGTGTTACCCTTGTCTTCACACAGATCTGCATGCCATCATGGAGGCGCCTCCCGAGCCCAGGTCCCAACGTGGTTGGCCGCGTTGGAAAAACTAGGGCTCAGGAGCGACGCACCTTGCTGGCGCGAGTTTGGGCAAGTTGCCTCGGCAAGGCTCCTACCGAAGCCATGGAGGCTACCCCGGCAAGGATCTTGCCGGGGAGAACCACCTTGCCCTCTTGGACTTCTGGTCTTGGCGTGGCTTCTGATAGTTCTGTGGTTCTAACTCCTCCCTCTGCCTCGCCTAGTGTGGTTGCGGGCGCGGCTCTGACTGCCCGTGCACTTAGTAAGGGGTACGAAGTAGTGCCCCTACTTTAGTACACTGAAAGCCGGCAATGAGACAGAGGACATCGCCGGCTCCGTCGAGGCCCTGTCCCGCTGGCAACGAGGCTGCACCACACAGAAAACAAGGAAGAGTAGAACATGGTAGGTCACCACCGCTCGGGTCCAAGTAAGGCCACCGCTGCTACCCTTAGGTTGAAGCCAAGCTAGGCGGGTTTACCATTGACGGCCGATTTGCTTCTTGGCGGCGACGTGGAGTCGGAGAGCTATGTTGGATAAGGACACTGCTTCTACTTAATTGCTGGTGCAGTTGGCTGATTGACATGTGGGCCCAACAGGCATCTGGGCCACATGTCAGTTACGCAATTGCACCTGCACTTAAGTCACTGAAGCATCTGCTCGGCTCAGCCAGACACAGGTGTGTAGCTTTGGTTAATTAATTATACCTCCAACGCACCCCTTTTTAGTTGAAGAATGTATGAAATGTAATGAAATCCGGCGTGTTTATATGAAATCCGACCGTGTATTAATGAACTTATTTCGATTAGTTCGAATTCTTGTATCACTGGCATTGGATGAACATGCAAAACAATAGATACTAGCATTATTCCCAGGGTGATCACCTCGTTTGCAGCAGTTTCACATGAACTCCCTCCGGTCCTTTCAAGTTTGCATACAAGTTTTGTCTGCAGTCAAAGTATCTCTACTTTGACCAATCTTATAGAAAAAAGTATGCACTTTCACAATGTGCGAAGTAAAAAAGAACAGAAGGAGTGCAAAGAGTTTGAGCAGCTTTTTAGCGTTCCTGTACATTGCAATCAAACACACAGGCTTGGCAATTCATAGAGAACATTCAAAATAATCGATGATTATGCATCTCAGTGATTCACATGTCAGAGCCAATATTTACTTCACAACTAAAAAATAAAGAAAAATTGATCGACGCTGCTGACAGCAAAGGGCGTCCCATACGAAAATATCAAACGCATGTCTTCTTGCTAACATCAATGGGCAAAATTTTACAAGGTTGTCCCATTCCAAAATATCAAATGCCTACTATTGTGGAATGGGCAGGGTTTTCCATCAGTTCAGACATTGACATGGCACCTCGTGCTAAATAAACTAGCTGTTCTTTTTTTGTGGTTCCACCAAAATCAACCAAATTTGCGTGTAGCTTGTATGATTTCGCCCTTATATGTTGCAACGCCTTGAACTTATCGGCACCTCCTTTCTTGTGGTGGAAATGAATGATTCTATGTATTCATGAACATTTTGTGCAGTTCCCATTGAAATCAAGCTAAGCACCCCTATTTGCACAAATACAGAAAAAGTGATTAGTATAAAGCAAACTGTACTATGAATTGACAGTTTAAACAGGCACCTACATGGTCCATGTAGAGCACACTTTGAGAAAAATGACACTCACCGGAAAGAATCCTAGAACAACATTGTACTTGCGCATCACAGCAAGAAAATGGAGATTTGTCAGTCCTTCTGAGCTGGAGTTAGTTTGGTCTTGTGGGGAGTAATGTAACCATCCTTCAAATGCTCCTTCTGATGAGAAGATAGACATGGCTTCTTCATCCTGGCATAATCGGAACTAGTCACTTCACATACTCCATATTGTTCTTCAGAGGAGGATGATCCTGTTGTGCAAAGACAAGAGGACAACTAAATGCTAGCATCCCTGTTTGCTTGAAAAAAAGGAAAGGAAATATTTAAAACAACACAAATGAAGCACTTCTCAAGGAGAATACCACTTTTTCATGATAGTATCTAAACAGTAGCACAACACCAATAAAGATGACAAAGCTCAATCAGGTGGATGAAATCCGTGGGCGAGTACCAACCTTTGTCAGGAGGCTTATTGTGTAGAGCATACAGATGAAGCACTTCTCTGGAACAATCTATTGCTATCTGCTGTGGTTGCCATGCTTACTATATAATCCTCAATTAGTTTAATGTTTCCAACCTCTTCTTGTGCAGTTCCACTAAAATATATGGTATCTTCAAAGAAGATCCTTGTTTGCACAAGTAGAGATAATTACGTATTACATTAAGAGTGGCATCAAATCAGTGGCAAAATAATTGCTCGTTCCAGCCATAGCAATAAATTAAGATGCAAAACTATATCATTACTTGTGTCATCACAGTTCTAGTGCTTCATTACAGCACCAGGAGTTGATTTTTGTTTTTCTTCCGCTTGTTATTCCCCTTCATCACTTGGTTCAATAACAGACAAACTTCGCCTTCAATGTAAGATTTGGCATGTCAATTAGGGAGCACAAGTATATCACTAACAATGACATTAATTTTCTGATGAAAGTGGCAAAATACAGGCCAACAGTTGTGAAATGTCCTTATCTTACCTCAATGGGATATTACGGTGCACATACAGATTAGAAGTCTGTCTCCATTTGTGCAGTTCACTAAAATCAAGCAACATTACCGTACAAGTAGCACAACATATGAAAGCCCACTACAGAATCATGTGAAAGAAGGCTAGTACTGACCTCTCATGACGTGGAATTCAAACAACTCACAAGAAGATCTGAACCAAATTTTCCAACACGGATAGGAAGTAAGATCTCCTCTTGTGTAGTTCCACTAAGATCAAGAAATAAAGCAACATTGTCGGTGTGAGATTTTGGTTGAACTACACAAAACACTCTTAAAACAAAAGTGTTTTGTGCAATGCAACAAAAGGTCACAATGGCAACAAGGTGAAGTAGCTAACCCTGTTTACACAGAGGTGCAAACGAAACAATTAGTGGTCAATAACGGTGGATGACACAGAAGCCAACAAAAAGAAGCATCTAACTTATCTAAATGGGAAATAAAGCAAGACAATATCATTTCTAAAACGGTGGAATTGATTAATATCAACAGAGAGATTATATTAACAATAAAATTCGTTAAACATGTAATTTGCTTTTAATTGTGGCATTGCATCAATTTTCCAGCGGCATTATTAGAGGGTGTTTGTTTACAGGGACATTTTGGTGTAGGGACTAAAAAAACTCTGTGTCAGTCCCATCTAAACCAAACAGGAGGGACTCTTAGGGACTAAATGTGGGCATTTGGGACTAAAGAAAGAAGACCCCGAGGGAGAGTCTTTTTTGGGACTTTTACCAATAGCTGCCCCTGCGACGCATCGCACCTTGTCTCTATTAGTTCATTACTAGGGGTAACATGGTCTTTTAGCATGTCATTTAATAACCTCTAGTCCATGTTTAGTCACTGGAACCAAGCCGGTAGGGACTATGGAGTTTTTAACCAAACAGGGCCTTAGATTAACAACAGCTAAAGAGTTGCACGGGACAGTGGATGCACCAGCACCATGTACATCTACCGATGTACTGGGGTGATGCATAGTCTGTTCCAACAAAGAACAAACAACCAAGGAGCATATTTGTGTTGGTCCTAGTTTTGTTATCTTTAGACACCTTTCCCTATGTGAGCGCAACAAATCTAGTCCTGCTCAAACTCTAAAGCCTTGTCCCCCAAAACAAAAGATCAGTTCATTGCAGATGTACGTACTGTGTTCGTCATTGTTTTCCCTTTTCGACCAACATAGGTGCTGGATAGCCAGTCTGTACTAGTACTTTCCCCCCTTCCTTTCCTCTTTGAACCACGTCCTAGATTTATGCTATACAACTTTCCCCACTACTTTCCCCCATTCCTTTCGTCTTTGAACCATGTCTTAGATTCATGCGATACAACTTTCCCCACAACTTTCCCCCCTTCCTTTCCTTTTTGAACCACATCCTAGATTCATGATATACAACTTTCCCCACTACTTTCCCCCATTCCTTTCCTCTTTGAAACATGTCCTAGATTCATGCTATACAACTTTCCCCACTACTTTCCTGTTTGATCCAACACCTAGATTCGAGTGCAGAAGCAGAAAAAGCCCACATGCAGCTAGAGCAATGCATGTGGAATAAGTAAATTATATCTTAAGGTTGTTGGGGTGTGGTTCAGTGGGCGACCAGAGGCCGTTCGGCCCACACTATGTACGGTGGCGAAGAAGAAGGGGTCAGAGGTCCTCCTGCACCGCCGCTTGGTGAAAGTGAACAGCTGCGCCGGTACAGCGTTAAGCCTCCTTCCCTTCCTGGCGGACAGATCCTGCCAACTCTTTGACCAGCAGTGAGGGTAGAGAGAGAGAGAGAGGCCAACGAAGTCTTGCTTAGATCTGGAGAGGGTGAGAGAGTGTGAAGAGAGCAACTACAAGCACTGAGGCTCCAGCATGTATATATATATATACTGGTGAGAGTGTGTGAAGAGTGCAAACCCTAGAAAACAAGCGCCAAGGCTGCAACTTATACGTGATGAGGTGATTATACGGTCACTACGAGATCGTATGGCTCCGTATCCATCCATTTTGACCAGTCAAAGAATCCTCCTGGCACGAATTATGCTCAAGCATAGTTATCGAACCCGAGACCTCAAGTTTGATGAGTGAACAGGCTAACCAGCTACACAACCCTCTCGTTATGTTCAACGAGAGGAAAATAACCTTTTATACCTTGTTGCATTCGTGTGACAAGCATGTTGTGCTTTTTTGTGTGTGTGGGAGTCATTGGGATTTAAATCATAATCATGTCATGTGGCTTTGGTGGTAAGACTATCCAAAGTGGTGCAGAAATATTGCAGCCTTAGTCACCTTACCTCTCTCCACGTAGTATGTTGGGTCCCACCAGTCAGAGGGTGAAACAAACAAATTAATAAGAAAAAATAAAAGCGCAAGTGATGTATCTTACCTCACACATCTCGCTACTGCTCGTGAACACTGTCAAATTGATCCCTCTGTTCGCTCACGTACTATTTTAAGTGAATCCTTATTATAACATGCACACAATTTTGGGCACTTGTATTCGACCTAAGTCAGTGTGCCACCGTATCTCGTACTACTCCCTCCATCTAGGTGTAATAAGTCACATTATAAGGTGCAGCGGGACAAAGAGTGCGAGCAGATTGGAGGAGAAGTAGAAACTTGACCGGTCATTCCTCTAATCAAAGCCCTGGTTTCTATCTCTAAACACAACAATTAATCCAAACAACTAAGAGATGCCGTTTTAGCTACCATGCAGGGCCACGTATTAACTCACATGCAAGCCAACTTTGATTTCTTGACTGATCAACGCGTAGTTGCGCTCCATGCATTGGGTTTCTGGGGGAGATAACAAGGCAGAGTAAGGAGCGTTTGGTTACATTGCTTAGGCTGGTCATAGTGGTGAGTAACTTGGACTAGTAACATGCATATGTTACTAGTCTTGTTACTACTACACGAAGTTTGCCGTCAGAAGCAAGCTGATCTGGCTCTCCTGAGCTAGCAAGGTTTTTCTAGCCCACCCAAGCTAGCTGGCCCACAAAAGCTAACATATTTTAACAGTTCCAAACGCCTAACCTTGCCCGGCTATGCTATAAGTTGTTCTTACTAAGGATCCAAATGCACCCTAAGTAGCAACACTCTCTAGCAACGAGGCAAGGAGGGGATTGAGATGCGAAGTTAATGGAAAACGCCTAAACATTTTGGGAATATCTAATTTCTGTAAGATGACTTAACACCTAGACGGAGGGAGTACCACTCCTTAGTCCAGGTTTGATGGAATATTGGTCACCTCTTCTCTTCTTGTACATACTCCATTTGTGGCTTCCCACTCGCATGATTTTCCTATTCTATGAACCTATGTGTGTGTGTGTGTGTGTGTGTGTGTGTGTGTGTTAGAGAGAGCGACAGATCGATCTACTGATACGTCCATTTTGCATCATGCTTTTATATCAATATTTATTGCATTCTGGGTTGTTATTACACATTATATATCAATACTTATGGCTATTCTCTCTTATTTTACAAGGTTTACCATGAAGAGGGGGAATGCCGACAGCTGGAATTCTGGCTGGAAAAGGAGCAAACGTTGGAAACCTATTCTGCACAACTCCAAAAGTCCTGAAACTCCACGAAACAACTGTTTGGATTTAATAAGAATTTGTGAGCGAAAGAAATAGGCCAGGGGGCCCACACCCTGTCCAGGAGACAGGGGGTGCGCCCCCCCTATAGGGCGCGCCCCCTATCTCCTGGGCCCCCTGGTGGGCCTCCGGCGTCCATCTTCTGCTATATCATCACTTTTACCCTGGAAAAAATTGTGGGCAAGCTTACGAGACGAAACTCCGCCGCCACGAGGCAGAACCTTGGCGGAATCAATCTAGGGCTCTAGAGGAGCTGTTCTGCCTGGGACACTTCCCTCCGGGAGGGGGAAATCAGCACCAACGATCCTCTCATCGGGAGGGGGTCAATCTCCATCAACATCTTCACCAGCACCATCTCCTCTCAAAACCCTAGTTCATCTCTTGTATCCAATCTTGTATCAAAACCACAAATTGGTACCTGTGGGTTGCTAGTAGTGTTAATTACTCCTTGTAGTTGATGCTAATTGGTTTACTTGCTGGAAGATCATATGTTTAGATCATTTATTCATATTATTACTCCTCTGATTATGAACATGAATATGCTTTGTGAGTAGTTACGTTTGTTCCTGAGGACATGGGAGAAGTCTTACTATTAGTAGTCATGTGAATTTGGTATTCGTTTGATATTTTGATGAGATGTATGTTGTCTTTTGCTCTAGTGGTGTTATGTGAACGTCGGCTACATGACACTTCACCATTATTTGGGCCTAGAGGAAGTCATGGGGAAGTAATAAGTAGATGATGGGTTGCTAGAGTGACAGAAGCTTAAACCCTAGTTTATGCGTTGCTTCGTTAGGGGCTGATATGGATCCATATGTCTAATGATGTGGTTAGGTTTACCTTAATACTTCTTTCGTAGTTGCGGATGCTTGCAATAGGGATTAATCATAAGTGGGATGCTTGTCCAAGTAAGGGCAGTACCCAAGTTCCGGTCCACCCACATATCAAATTATCAAAGTACTGAACGTGAATCATATGAACATGATGAAAACTAGCTTGACGATAATTCCCAATGTGTCCTTGGGAGCTCCTTTATTATTATTAGAAATTGTCCAGGCTTATCCTTTGCTACATAAAGGATTGGGCCACCTTGCTGCACTTTATTTACTTTATTTACTTGTTTCTCGTTACTATTTATCTTATCAGAAAACTATCTATTACCTACAATTTCAGTGCTTGAAGAGAAAACCTTACTGAAAACCGCTTATCATTTCCTTCTGCTCCTCGTTGGGTTCGACACTCTTACTTATCGAAAGTACTATGATAGATCCCCTACACTTTTGGGTCATCAAGACTCTTTTCTGGCGCCATTGCCGGGGAGTGTAGCGCTTTTGGTGAGTGGAACTTGGTAAGGAAACATTTATATAGTGTGCTGAAATTTTCTGATACTTGTCATTATGGAAACTAATCCTTTGAGGGGCTTGTTTGGGGTGTCTTCACCCCAACCAGAAGAGCAAATAGTTGCTCCTCAACCTACTGAAATTTATGAAAATATTTACTTTGAGATTCCTTCGGGTATGATAGAGAAACTACTAGCTAATCCATTTGCAGGAGATGGAACATTACATCCCGATTTACACCTTATCTTTGTGGATGAAGTTTGTGAATTATTTAAGCTTGCAGGTATTCCCGAAGATGTTGTCAAAAGGAAGGTCTTCCCTTTATCTTTGAAGGGAGATGCATTGACATGGTATAGGCTATGTGATGATACGAGATCTTGGAATTATAAGCGATTGAAGTTGGAATTTCACCAGAAGTTCTATCCTATGCATCTTGTTCATCGTGATCGTAATTACATATATAATTTCTGGCCTCGCGAAGGAGAAAGCATCGCTCAATCTTGGGGGAGGCTTAAGTCAATGTTATATTCATGCCCCAATCATGAGCTCTCTCGGGAAATGATTATTTAGAATTTTTATGCTCGGCTTTCTCTTGATAATCTCAACCTGCTAGATACTTCATGTGCTGGTTCTTATATGCTGAAGACTATTGATTTCAAATGGGACTTATTGGAAAGAATTAAACGCAACTCTGAAGATTGGGGTTCCGACGATGGTAAGGAGTCAGGTATGACACCTAAGTTCGATTGTGTTAAATCTTTTATGGATACCGATGTTTTTCGTGGATTTAGTGCTAAGTATGGACTTGACTCTGAGATAGTAGCCACTTTTTGTGAATCTTTTGCTACTCACGTTGATCTCCCTAAGGAGAAGTGGTTTAAATATAATCGTCCTGTTGAAGTGAAAGTAGTTTCACCTATTACAGTCGAAGAAAAGACTATTACCTATAGTGATCCTATTGTTCCTACTGCTTATGTTGAAAAACCCCCTTTTCTTATTAGGATAAAGGATCATGCTAAAGCTTCGACTGTTGTTCGTAAGAGTAATATTAGGACTTATACACCTCCTGAGCAAATTAATGTTGAACCTAGTATTGCTATGGTTAAAGATCTCTTGGATGAGGACTTAGATGGGCATGTTATTTCTTTCTTGGGTGAGACTGCTAATATTCCTAGACCTGATACTAAGACACGTAGACCTGTCGTAGGCATGCCTGTTATTTCTGTTAAAATAGGAGATCATTCTTATCATGGCTTATGTGATATGGGTGCTAGTGCTAGTGTGATACTTATGATCTTGATAAAGAAATTATGCACGACATTGATGTTACTATTAAGCTTGCTAATAGGGATACCATTAAACCTATTGGGATTGTTAGAGATGTTGAAGTTTTGTGTGGGAAAGTTAAATACCCTGCTGATTTTCTTGTTCTTGCTTCCCCACAAGATGCCTTTTGTCCCATTATTTTTGGTAGACCCTTCTTGAATATTGCTAGTGCTAAGATTAATTCTGAAAAGAATGTTGTCACTGTTTGCATAGATGGTATGTCTCATGAGTTTAATTTTGCTAAGTTTAGTATACAACCTCGTGAAAGGGAACCACCTAGTAAGGATGAGATTATTGGTCTTGCTTCCTTTGCTGTTCCTCCAACTGATTCGTTAGAACAATATTTGCTAGACCATGAAAACGATATGTTTATGAAGGAAAGGGAAGAAATAGATGAAGTGTTCCTTAAACAGGAACCTATGCTGAAACATAACCTTCCCGTTGAAATTCTTGGGGATCCCCCTCCACCCAAGGGTGATCCCATGTTTGAACTTAAACCATTACCTGATAATCTTAAGTATGCTTATCTTGATGAAAAAGAAATATATCATGTTATTATTAGTGCTAACCTTTCAGAGAAAGAAGAAGAAAGATTATCGAAAACTCTGAAGAAGCACCGAGCAACTATTGGATATACTCTGGATGATCTTAAGGGTGTAAGTCCCACGTTATGTCAACACAAAATTACATTGGAGGACGATGCCAAGCCAGTTAGAGATCCTCAAAGATGATTAAATCCCAAGATGAAGGAAGTGGTAAGAAAGGAGATACTAAAGCTCCTTGAGGCAGGTATTATTTATCCCGTTGCTGATAGTGAATGGGTAAGCCCTGTCCATTGTGTCCCTAAAAAGGGAGGTATTACCATCGTTCCTAATGATAAAGATGAATTGATCCCGCAAAGAATTATTACAGGTTATATGATGGTAATTGATTTCCGTAAGTTAAATAAAGCTACTAAGAAAGATCATTACCCTTTACCTTTTATTGATCAAATGCTAGAGAGACTATCCAAACACACACATTTCTGCTTTTTAGATGGTTATTTTGGTTTCTCTCAGATACCTGTGTCAGCGAAGGATCAATCTAAAACTACTTTTACTTTCCCATTTGGTACTTTTGCTTATAGACGTATGCCTTTTGGTTTATGTAATGCACCTGCTACCTTTCAAAGATGCATGATGGCTACATTCTCTGATTTTTGTGAAAAGATTTGTGAGGTATTCATGGATGACTTCTCCGTCTATGGATCCTCTTTTGATGACTGTTTGAGCAACCTTGATCGAGTTCTAGAGAGATGCGAAGACACTAGTCTCGTCCTGAATTGGGAAAAGTGTCACTTTATGGTTAATGAAGGCATTGTCTTGGGGCACAAGATCTCCGAGAGAGGTATTGAAGTTGATAAAGCCAAAGTTGATGCTATTGAAAAGATTCCATGTCCCAAGGACATAAAAGGTATAAGAAGTTTCCTCGGTCATGCCGGTTTTTATAGGAGGTTCATTAAGGACTTCTCTAAAATATCTAGGCCTCTGACTAATTTATTGCAAAAAGATATTCCTTTTGTCTTTGATGATGATTGTGTAGAAGCTTTTGAAACACTTAAGAAAGCTTTGATCACTACACCTATTGTTCAGCCACTTGGTTGGAATTTACCTTTCGAAATTATGTGCGATGCTAGTGATTATGCTGTAGGTGTTGTTCTTGGGCAAAGAGTTGATAAGAAATTGAATGTTATCCAGTATGCTAGTAAGACTCTTGATACTGCCCAGAGAAATTATGCTACTACTGAAAAAGAGTTCTTAGCAGTTGTGTTTGCATGTGATAAGTTTAGACCTTATACTGTTGATTCCAACGTTACTATTCACAATGATCATGCTACTATTAAATATCTTATGGAAAAGAAAGATGTTAAGCCTAGACTCATTAGATGGGTTCTCTTGCTCCAAGAATTTGACTTGCCTATTATTGATAGAAAGGGAGCTGAGAACCCTGTTGCAGATAACTTGTCTAGGTTAGAGAATATTCTTGATGACCCACTGCCTATTAATGATAGCTTTCCTGATGAACAATTAGCGGTTGTCAATGCTTCTCGTACTGCTCCTTGGTATGCTGATTATGCTAATTACATTGTTGCTAAATTTATACCGCCTAGTTTCACATACCAGCAAAAGAAAAAGTTCTTTTATGATTTAAGACATTACTTATGGGATGATCCACACCTTTATAAAGAAGGAGTAACTAGTAGAAAACAGGGCATTTGTCCCGGTTCGTAAGGGCCTTTAGTCCCGGTTCTTGAACCGGGACTAAAGGGTCGTTACTAATGCCTCCCCCCTTTAGTCCCAGTTCTAACACGAACCGGGACAGATGGTCCTCCACGTGGCCGGTGCGCCGAGCCCAGGGAGGGGGGCCTTTGGTCCCGGTTGGTGGCACCAACCGGGACCAAAAGGCGATGTTTTTCTTTTTTTAAAGAAAAAGTGGCTGCTTTAGGGGTTTTGGGGCTTATTTTTAGGTTGTTATTAGCTAGCTAATAGAGAGAAGTGTCCTCTCTTATATCTTCGTCCTTGGTTTACCAACGCTGCTGCTATATATGTTCATTTCACCCGCTGATATAATAACTCATGCATGCTCGCATCATACATCATCATATATAATAACAAGTCCTACTAATCATGCATCATCATACAACTTCTACTCATTATTAATAATAAGTCATACGATCATCATCCGCATAGTCATTGAACCCAACCCTCTACATAATTGTTCTTAGCACATGATCATCAGTATCAGGTAGGACCAAAACACCCTTAAGGTAAAATAGCATAAAATAATATAGACCCTGACTCTCCATTATGAAGAATGGAGATCATCCTGTCTCCAATTCTTGCGCTTCGCTACCTTTTGCTTCCAAGAGCTCCTTACGACTGTCCATACATTTTTTCCATTCTTTGATTGTCATGTCTCCACTTCTTTTAGAAACCCGGTATGGACAATTCAGATTCGTAGGAAGACCTGGTTGTATGTTCAAAACATGAAGGCTACCATGCGTATACATCAAATAAGGCACACAATCATTCGGGATTATCTGTTGAAAAACACAGTAATAACTTTGTAGTTAGCAATGATGTACTAGTTTTAGAAGTGTGCAAAAAGATGCACAGATGTCGTAATAGTAAAAAATCTTACCAGGGTATCTCCATGGTAGTTACTGTAGTTCAACACGTGCACTAGTGGCACGTATTGACCATAATGTTGAGGAGTTCGATTGTAGACATTGTAATTCTCAAGATCAGTACAAAACGTGATCAGATGATTTTTCTCCCGATAAGTTAATTCGGAGCCATCGGTGTAGTGGGTTTTGTCTACCATCTTCCGCACATTCTTTGAAGAATGAAAATAAGATGTCAATGGAAATAAGATGTCAACTATTTTGAAATAAACAATATAAATTACTTAATAACTATGTTAAGCTCACATGGGGGAAGAATTGGAGGTGTATCCACAAGGACCCAAATCGAAGGTCTGTCTTGCTCGATTGTAGGATCACCAAGATCCATGGTGACAAGCATACCCTCATCAAAACCATACATCTTGCAAAGTGCTTCCCAATTTTTGCAACCAAAATGGGTTACACTCTTAGCATTGTACAACTTTACTTGAAAATCCACACCATGATGGGTCCTTAGGAGAATTTTTTTGGTTTCCATACTTTCATGGTCTTCAAAACCCATCCTCTCCAAGACATAGCGTCTTGCATAGCATGGGATAAGCTAGTCGAATTGGAAAAGATGAAAAATACACGTTAAAATAGTTGAAGTCATGCTTAATTACGAAAAAAACTATTGTCGTCGTTGCATACCTTATGAACATCGAAGGTCTCCTCGAGCTTAATGCTGAAGCGCCGATCTTTGATCTTCGTCCAGCTCAATGAACCTGTCGCACATACCTCGGTCGTCGTGGCACCAGTCGCACTCCCCCGGGCGGTTTTCGTCGTCCGAGTACGACATTTCCGGCCTATGTTCATAATTCAAATATTAAACTAGATCATTATTATTAATCACGGGTTGACTATCGCTGATGGTACGTAGCTCCTCCTTTCATTCCCGAGTTCATTATTACACCAAAATGGTCTAGCACACGGGAATGAAGGAGAACTTTTCCAATGTGAACATCCAATAAGCAAAACCAAATCGTAAAATAAGCAAAACCAAATCATAAAATAAAGTAGTATTCAAATTAGCATGCATTCAATTATAAGCAAAAGTACATCATCTCTTGGTGTCCGTACATCGTCGAATATTATCACTAATATAGCATCACTAATACAACTAGAACCGTAGCGCCCGACGGGTATCGTGGCGGGCGGTGGACACCCAAAGATAAAGAACCATCACAGGATCATAGCTCCAGTGAGATCCCTGAAGAATCTGCCAGGTATTGTCGAACCTGCCCGCCAATGCAACCATGTAGTGACGGACGTGCTCGTCCTCCTTGCTGACACGGTGACGTACCACCTCCGCGGTGTCCGGAAGCCTCGGCACCGTCACTGGCCCATGCGACCGCCACCAAACAAGGATCGGGTCAACAACGGGCTGCCTCCTCACCAACCTATGTCCCCCGGAAGGTAGCACCTCCCAATACCAGCCCGGCGGAGCCCAGTCCCGAACATGGCCCTGATCAAGCAGGCCTCCACCGCCGAGTCGACGATGACGAGGATGCGGGATAGGCATCGCCGACGTCGATGCCGGAACTACTTCTATATATAGTTAAATAAAGTAGTTTTATTAATTAAATCAACTAGTTCAACTACTAAGCACTTACTATAAATAAAGAAAGTAGTACTTACTAAAAACAAACTACTTCTATATATAGTAATTATATTAAACACTTTCTCTTCTTATTTTTTTTCATTTTTCCTCTATTATTTTTCTAACTAATTATTTTTCTAACTAGTTTAACTATAGTTCCATTATTTTTCTAACTAATTATATTAAACACTTTCTCTTCTTAGTTTTTTTCATTTTTCCTCTATTCTAAATATGAACATATTCATAAATGACTTATATCATTCACAATTTTCCTATACATACACAATAAGTTGACAAAGAAAATACTATGAACAAAAAAATCATTAAAATTCTATGAACAAAATTACAACAGAAAAAAATCATAAAAATTCTATGAACAGAAAAAAATCATAAAAATTTGACATATTCGATCTTTGCATATATATAAACATACAAACATGCATATTCAACAATAATATCACCAAAAAAATCTATTAACAGAAAAAAAATCTAACACAATATGAACAAATTAAATACACAATATGAAAAAAATCTAACAAAAAAATCTATGAACTACACATCTAAATTACTACACATCTAACAAAAAAAATCTATAAACTACAAAAAAATCTAACAAAATTAACTACACATCTAAATTAACTACTACTAACGTCAAATTAAATTAGTTTCTCACGGCGACGGTGACGGCGACGGCGACGGCGAGGCGAGGCGAGGTGCGGCGCGGGGCGGGACGGGGCGGCGACGGCGTCGGGGCAGCGTGGGACGGCGTCGGGGTGGCGCGGAACGGGGCGGCGCGGGCCGGGGCGGCGCGGGGCGAGACGGCGCGGGGCGGGGCGGCATGGGGCGAGGGCTGGCTCGGGCAGGCTACCGACGTCGTGGATGGATTTGCCGCCCTCGGGGGAGAGCAGGAGAAGAGATTGAAGTGGGTGGTTCTGAAATTTTCCTAAGTGCTACTTATATAGCAAAGGCATTGGTCCCGGTTCGTGGCACAAACCGGGACTAATGCCCCCTTTAGTCCTGGTTGAGGCTACCAACCGGGACCAAAGGCCTCTTTTCAGCAGCCCAAAGGGCGGGAAACAGAGACCTTTGGTCCCGGTTGGTGGCACCAACCGGGACTAAAGGTGGGTCATTGGTCCCGGTTGGTTCCACCAACCGGTACCAATGCACCCGTCTAATTACTTATTTATTTTCTTTTATGATAATTCTTTTTGCTTTTATTGTTTTGAACAGAATTCTAATTACTTATTTATTTTCTTATATGCTAATTCTTTTTGCTATTAAAGTTTGTAACAAAATTCTAATTACTTATTTATTTTCTTTTATGATAATTCTTTTTGCTATTAAAGTTTGTAACAAAATTCTAATTTCTTATTTATTTTCTTTTATGATAATTCCTTTTGCTATTAAAGTTTGTAACAAAATTCTAATTACTTATTTATTTTCTTTTATGATAATTCTTTTTGCTTTTAATGTTTTGAATCGAATTCTAATTACTTATTTATTTTCTTTTATGATAATTATTTTTGCTATTAAAGTTTGTAACAAAATTCTAATTACTTATTAATTTTCTTTTATGATAATTCCTTTTTCTTTTAATGTTTTGAACAGAATTCTAATTAATTATTTATTTTCTTTTATGATAATTCTTTTTGCTTTTAATGTTTTGAACAGAATTCTAATTACTTATTTATTTTCTTTTATGATAATTCTTTTTTGCTTTTAATGTTTTGAACATAATTCTAATTACTTATTTATTTTCTTTAATGATAATTCTTTTTTGCTTTTAATGTTTTGAACAGAATTCTAATTAATTATTTATTTTCTTTTATGATAATTCTTTTTGCTTTTAATGTTTTGAACAGAATTCTAATTACTTATTTATTTTCTTTTATGATAATTCTTTTTGCTATTAAAGTTTGTAATAGAATTCTAATTACTTATTTATTTTCTTTTATGATAATTCTTTTTGCTATTAAAGTTTGTAACAAAATTCTAATTACTTATTTATTTTCTTTTATGATAATTCTTTTTGCTATTAAAGTTTGTAACAAAATTCTAATTACTTATTTATTTTCTATTATGATAATTCTTTTTGCTTTTAATGTTTTGAACAGAAGTTTAATTACTTATTTATTTTCTTTTATGATAATTCTTTTTGCTATTAAAGTTTGTAACAAAATTCTAATTACTTATTTATTTTCTTTTATGATAATTCTTTTTGCTTTTAATGTTTTGAACAGAATTCTAATTACTTATTTATTTTCTTTTATGATAATTATTTTTGCTATTAAAGTTTGTAACAAAATTCTATATAATTTCAGTTTCAATAATACTAGAGGTTTATAAAAGCTTTTTAGTTGATTCCTTCAGTACCAGTTCTAAGGCTGTTACAAAGGCATTTTATTTGGCACAGGTTTTAAGGCTGGTAACCAGCCCCACGAGCACCTTTTAGTACCGGTTTATGGCATGATCCGGTAAAAGAGTTTTTTAGAGTATTCTTTCTGCAGCTATTTTTTAGTCCCACCTCGCCAAGCGAGAGGCACTCGCAGCGGTTTATAAGCCCTGAGTGCAGAGACGATGCAGAAGAGGCTCAATGCTAACCTGCACGTTGCTTAGCTTCAAGCCTTGAGGAATAGTGTAGACTGCACGGAGCTATGTGAAGTGCATTACACTATTCCGAAAGGCTTGAAGCTAATTAACGAGCATTGCGCCTCTTTTTTATTTTTAATGACTTATTACAACTCATAAATAAATAGAAAAAATAAATATAGCACAAAAGAAAAAAAACTATATAAAAAACTACTCAGAAATAAATAGAAGAAAAAATAGTTGTGATTAACTTTACTAAAAAAATGAGCATAGATGCGCTTATAGAGAGAATTCAACCTAAATTCATAATAAATTTCTACTAACTTCAGAGAAATTCAATATGAATTTAGGTCAAATTCCCTATATAAGGGCATCTATTTTCACTTTGTGAGGAGATCAACAAGGCAGAGAGGGAGGGGCTTATAAACCGGTGTGAGCGCCCTTTGGTTGGCGAGGTGGAACTAAACTCTGACCGCAACGAGGACCAACCCTTTAGTCCCGGTTTGTGGCACGAACCGGGACTAAATGGCTGTCATTAGTCCCGGTTCAAGCCACCAACCAGGACCAATGGTGGTGGGCCAGGAGCGAGGCCCATTGGTCCCGGTTCGTCCCACCAACCGGGACCAAAAGGTCCAGACGAACCGGGATCAATGGCCCACGTGGCCCGGCCGGCCCCCGGGGCTCACGAACCGGGTCCAATTCCACCATTGGTCCCGGTTCTGGATTGAACCGGGACTAATGGGCTGACCCGGCCTGGACCATTGCCCCCTTTTCTACTAGTGAGATGGTGTTATTAGAAGTTGTGTGCCTGAGCATGAACAGGAACAGATTCTACGTAAGTGTCACTCTGAATCTTATGGAGGACACCACGCTGGAGATAGAACTGCACACAAGGTACTACAATCTGGTTTTTATTGGCCTACTCTTTTCAAAGATGCTCGTAAGTTTGTCTTATCAAGTGATGAATGTCAAAGAATAGGTAACATTAGTAGACGTCAAGAAATGTCTATGAATTATTCTCTTGTTATTGAACAGTTTGATGTTTGGTGCTTTGATTATATGGGACCTTTTCCTGCCTCTAATGGTTATACACATATTTTAGTTGTTGTTGATTACGTTACTAAGTGGGTAGAAGCTATTCCAACTAGTAGTGCTGATCATAACACTTCTATTAAAATGCTTAAGGAAGTTATTTTTCCGAGGTTTGGAGTCCCTAGATATCTTATGACTGATGGTGGTTCACATTTTATTCATGGTGCTTTCCGTAAGATGCTTGCTAAGTATGATGTCAATCATAGAATAGCATCTCCTTATCATCCTCAGTCTAGTGGTCAAGTAGAGTTGAGCAATAGAGAGCTCAAATTAATTTTGCAAAAGACTGTGAATAGATCTAGAAAGAATTGGTCCAAAAAATTTGATGATGCATTATGGGCCTATAGAACTGCATACAAAAATCCTATGGGTATGTCTCCTTATAAGATGGTTTATGGAAAAGCGTGTCATTTACCTCTTGAACTTGAACATAAAGCATATTGGGCTATTAAAGAGCTTAATTATGACTTCAAACTTGTCGGTGAGAAGAGGTTATTTGATATTAGCTCACTGGATGAATGGAGAACCCAAGCGTATGAGAATGACAAGCTTTTCAAAGAAAAAGTCAAACGCTGGCATGATAAGAGGATACAAAAGCGTGAGTTTAACGTAGGAGATTATGTGTTATTATTCAACTCTCGTTTAAGATTTTTTGCAGGAAAACTTCTCTCAAAATAGGAAGGTCCCTACGTTATCGAGGAGGTCTATCGTTCTGGTGCTATAAAAATCAACAACTTCAAAGGCACAAATCCGAGGGTGGTAAACGGTGAAAGAATTAAACACTATATTTCAGGTAATCCTATCAATGTTGAAACTAATATTATTGAAACCGTAACCCCTGAGGAATACATAAGGGACACTTTCCAGAATGTTTCAAATTCCGAAAAGGTATAGGTATGTGGTACGGTAAGTAAACCGACTCCAAAACAACTCCAATGGCAATTTTTATAAGTTTTGGAATATTTTAGAATTTTAGGAAGAAAGAAGTAGTCCGAAAGGGACACGAGGCTCCCACGAGAGAGGAGGGCGCAGCCCCCCTGTAGGGCGCGCCCCCTGTCTCGTGGGAACCTTGTGTGCCCCCTGGACTCCGTTTTCTTGTATGTTACATATTTTGGTCGGTAAAAAATCATTATATAAACTCCCGAAGGTTTTGACCACCGTATCACGCAAATATCCTCTGTTTTCATTTCGAGTTGTTCATGTTGCAGATTTGGAACAAGATGTCATCCCAAGATTCTGAGGGGGAGAGCTACATAGCTGATTATATCGCAAACCCAAAAGTTTATGGGGATGTGGAGCATTATGGCTGGACCACGGAGGAAGAAGAAGACTATGATCCAAAGGGGAAGGAGGAGACAAGCTCCGATGAAGAGGACGATCCACTACCTCAACCTAGCGATATGCATGTGGAGTTCAAGAAGTCAAGCTTCCCCAAGGTTGAATCTATCCCACCATGTTTTTTGCAGGACAGCAAGGCGGCATTATGCAAAAAGATAATGAAACTTGAGCCCGAGAATGAGGATCTGAGGGAGGAAAATTTTAGCCTCAGACGCAAGCTAGAGAAGAAAAATGCAACAACACCACCACCTCCATCACCTCCAAGGAAATAATTACATGGGTATGGGCACTCCCCTTGGCAACTGCCAAGCTTGGGGGAGGTGCCCTGGTATCATATCACCATCACATTCCTACCCTTACCGCTTTATTTAGTTCGATCCTTTTAGTAGTATCTTGATCTAGTAGTTTGAAGTTTTGATATCAAGTAGTTTTGAGTTTTGCATTGTGATCTCTTTATGTATTCGAGTCCGTGAGCTATCTATAATAAAGATTAGTGTTGAGTCAAAGGCTTTGCTATGTTGCTATGTTCTTGAGAAAGTAGAAAGAATAAAAGAGTTCATATTGATCTTACGGATAGTGATAACTTCACACATAGAGAGTATGAGGCATAAAAAAATTGTTGAGAGTTGATGAACGTAGCCTTGGTCATCGTTGCAATTAATAGGAAGTGATAAGGAAAGAGGGGTTCACATAGAAATATATTATCTTGGACATCTTTTATGATTGTGAAGCACTCATTAAGTATGACATGCTAAAAGAGTTGATGTTGGACAACGAAGACAACGTAATGGTTTATGTTTTCCGACATCTCAGTTAAAGTATATTGTCATTGACCTTCCAAACATGTTGAGCTTGCCTTTCCCCCTCATGCTAGCCAAATTCCTTGCACCAAGTAGAGATACTACTTGTGCTTCCAATTACCCTTAAACCCAGTTTTGCCATGAGAGTCCACCATACCTACCTATGGATTGAGTAAGATCCTTCAAGTAAGTTTTCATTGGTGCAAGCAATAAAAATTGCTCTCTAAATATGTATGACTTATTAGTGCAGAGAAAATAAGCTTTGTATGAACTTGTTGTGGAATTAATAAAAGCGACGGACTGCATAATAAAGGTCCACATACAAGGGGCAATATAAAGTGACGTTCTTTTGCATTAAGATTTTATGCATCAACCCTAAACGTGCATGACAACCTCTGCTTCCCTCTGCGAAGGGCCTATCTTTTACTTTATGTTTTTACTTTATGCTTGAGTCAAGGTGATCCTCACCTTTACCTTTTTCATTTTATCCTTTGGCAAGCTCCTCGTGTTTGAAAGATCATGATACATATATCCAATTGGATGTAAGTTACCATGGGCTATTATTGTTGACATCACCTAAAGGTGAATACGTTGGGAGGCAACACAATAAGCCCCTATCTTTCTCAGTGTCCGGCTGAAACTCTATAACCACAAGTATTGCGTGAGTGTTAGCAATTGTAGAAGACTACGAGATAGTTGAGTATGTGAGCTTGCTGAAAAGCTCTATTATTGAATCTTTCTGATGTTACGATAAATTGCAATTGCTTCAATGACTAAGATTATAGTTTGTTAGTTCCCGATCAAGTTTTTGAACCATACTTGACATTGTGAATTGCTTGTTACTTGAGCATAGGAAATCATATGACAAAATCTATATATGTTGTTGTTATTAGAATGATCATGATGCACTCATGTCCGTATTTTATTTTTATCGTCACCTCTTTCTCTAAACATGTGGACATATTTTTCAATTTCGGCTTCCGCTTGAGGACAAGCGAGGTCTAAGCTTGGGGGAGTTGATACGTCCATTTTGCATCATGCTTTTATATCAATATTTATTGCATTATGGGCTATTATTACACATTATATCTCAATACTTATGGCTATTCTCTCTTATTTTACAAGGTTTACCATGAAGAGGGGGAATGCTGGCAGCTGGAATTCTGGCTGGAAAAGGAGCAAACGTTGGAAACCTATTCTCCACAACTCCAAAAGTCCTGAAACTCCACGAAACAACTTTTTGGATTTAATAATAATTTCTAAGCGAAAGAAATAGGCCAGGGGGACACACCCTGTCCAGGAGACAGGGGGCGCCCCCCCATAGGGCGTGCCCCCTATCTCCTGGGCCCCTTGGTGGGCCTCCGGCGTCCATCTTCTGCTATATCATCACTTTTACCCTGGAAAAAATCGTGGGCAAGCTTATGGGACGAAACTCCGCCGCTACGAGGCGGAACCTTGGCGGAATCAATCTAGGGCTCTGGCGGAGCTATTCTGCTAGGGACACTTCCCTCCGAGAGGGGGAAATCATCACCAACGATCCTCTCATCGGGAGGAGGTCAATCTCCATCAACATATTCACCGGCACCATATCCTCTCAAAACCCTAGTTCATCTCTTGTATCCAATCTTGTATCAAAACCACCAATTGGTACCTGTGGGTTGCTAGTAGTGTTGATTACTCCTTGTAGTTGATGCTAATTGGTTTACTTGGTGGAAGATCATATGTTTAGATCCTTTATGCATATTATAACTCCTCTGATTATGAACATGAATATGCTTTGTGAGTAGTTACGTTTCTTCCTGAGGACATGGGAGAAGTGTTGCTATTAGTAGTCATGTGAATTTGGTATTCGTTCGATATTTTGATGAGATGTATGTTGTCTTTTCCTCTAGTGGTGTTATGTGAATGTCGACTACATGACACTTCACCATTATTTGGGCCTAGAGGAAGGCATGGGGAAGTAATAAGTAGATGATGGGTTGCTAGAGTGACAGAAACTTAAACCCTAGTTTACGCGTTGCTTCGTTAGGGGCTGATATGGATCCATATGTCTAATGTTGTGGTTAGGTTTACCTTAATACTTCTTTTGTAGTTGCGGATGCTTGCAATAGGGGTTAATCATAAGTGGGATGCTTGTCCAAGTTAGGGAAGTACCCAAGTTCCGGTCCACCCACATATCAAATTATCAAAGTACTGAACGCGAATCATATGAACATGATGAAAACTAGCTTGACGATAATTCCCAATGTGTCCTCGGGAGCTCCTTTATTATTATTAGAAATTGTCCAGGCTTATCCTTTGCTACATAAAGGATTAGGACACCTTGCTGCACTTTATTTACTTTATTTACTTGTTGCTCGTTACTATTTATCTTATCACAAAACTATCTATTACCTACAATTTCAGTGCTTACAGAGAAAACCTTACTGAAAAACGCTTATCATTTCCTTCTGCTCCTCGTTGGGTTCGACACTCTTACTTATCGAAAGGACTACGATAGATCCCCTACACTTGTGGGTCATCACCTACTCCTACAGAGAGATGGTGTGTAGTGTGCGATTTTAGCCGCGCGAGTCGGTGCATCCTCTCATTTCCGGGCGTCCGGTAGGGACAAGCGGACAGCTGCCATGCCCACTACTGACCAGCTTGGCCCACCCAAAGCCCCTCCAATGCCCCCGCGCGCTTCCCGCCCAAAATGGTCAGCGCCGCTCCAAAGAATTGGTGCCGCATTCATGCCCGGGAAGAGCGTATGTGACCTCCCATTGGTGCCTGCGTTGAAGGGAGAAGCGGATTCAAGAGTGATGGTTGCTTCGTCCGTCCAACTTACTGCTAGGCCTATGTGATTTGACGGCTCATTGGTCATTATTACTGAGGTGGTAGGACTGCTGGATTTCCCACGCTTTCGGCGAAAGGAGGTACTACTAGATTACAATTTTCTCCATTCTTACAGCGGATGAGTGCAAGAGCGATGATTACATGGCCCACCTCACACTATCACCATATTTTCTGGACACCGTGCGACACCTAACTCTTTACATAGTACTTACTAGTATAGTACGTACTGTAATTTATCAGTCAGATAAGTTTGTACAATGCTATGAAGCTTCCAGCTTCTGTTACATGTATCTTGCGTCCAAGGTTGCCCGTTGCAACATTTCATCAAATACAAAGGAGACTAGCATGCATGCTATTGCATCTCAGTGCTTGACAGATCATAGCCAATATGTACTCCCTCCGTTCCAAAATAAGTGTCTCAACTTTATGCAAACTTTAGTACAAAGTTGTACTACTACTAAACTTGACACTTATTTTGGAACAGAGACAGCCAAAGAAAAAAATGATCCATGCAGTCCCTAGCCCTTGAATCGTAAACCCTAACCAGGCTTTAATTTGCTGGCAATGTTGGAGCTTCCCAAGAAATGAAGTTTGCAACCCTTTGACCATCGGATCATTATGTGCAGTTTCACCAAAATCGAGATGAGCATCCCTATGGCAAAGAAATTGAAGAAGCGTGATTAGAATAAGATTACTGGGACTAGTTGATGAGACATAAACTCATCACAAATACAGTACGTAGAAGCCAGTAGAGGTATGTGCGGGGCAAAGAAGTAGAGAAATATCCACATGGAATGATGTGGGTAGCTGGAGCAGTGGTGGAAGCCGGCTGTAAAGGGAGTTGTAACTGAGGGATGTCGGGACGTAGCCCAACCTTGAGGAGGGTGGCGGGAGGCGGCAACTGCCCACATCGCGGCAGTGAGCAAGGGACGAAGGCAACCTCACTGGCTTTGTGAGAGAGAACGGCGGGGACCCCTAATCGGGATGTGCCGACAGTGGGTTTTCGCCGTTGGCGACGGCGACCACATCTACACTAAGCATCCACCCCTTCCCCCGGCGGACGTGATCTGCCGGGATGTTAGAGATGTGGCCACAGTCGTTTTGTGCGAGAGAGTGTGAAGAGAGCAACCCCAGCAAGCAACCATGTAGGCTGGCCCGTCCTGACTATGTATATAGTGGAGCGGTTTCCTTTTCTCTCCATATGAACCTATTATATTGCGTACGTGCCACTGAAGAAAAAACTTTATTTAGAAATGACGCGGCGCCTACTACTCGTTCTCCTATGAACCTTGCGCTTGGCATCTCCAAAATATTAACCTTGCGATTTGCTCTTCGCCTCTTCGGGAAGTCGAGCAATAATGGTACTGCAGTATATATCGTTCTAGCTATATGAGACCGAATGAATTGCTACACGTCCACCACGTGGGTGAGGGTCGAGGGGCGAGGGAGAGTTCATACTATTATGTCTGTTTCAATATGGACTACATACGGAGCAAAATGAGTGAATCTACACTCTAAAATACGTCTATATACATAAGTGTTTGGAGTATGTACTAGTAGTTCATATTGAAATCTACTAAAGGACATATATATTCCAAACAATATGATAATCTCTCTAACCAAGGTAGGGACGAGGAGTAAACAGAGGGAGTAGTAAAATTTTCTCCTCCTACTGTGAGCCACCGCACGCGTGGGCGAGGGAGCGGGCATAAGGCGTACAATACTAGGAGTACAAGTAAGCAAGCTTCACCTCATCATGCGAGCCACCGCGCTCGTGGGTGGGGGAGACGGCGTTCTAAGCAAGCTTCTCCTCGTTCTACGAGTTGATGGGACACATCAAAAGTACTCCAGTGTATAGAGCCTTGCCTCTAAGGTCGGCCGCACATGGTTTGCCTATTTTTTAACATAACGCATCAAGTCGCAATTTGTTTGTTCACCCATGGTAGACGATCCTCCCTCCATCAAGTGGACAACCAGTACACGTGTCAAATTACCACGTGGGCTGCCTTTTCGTACAAAAATGAGCTCCACCGTGTACCCGCACGGGTGTGGTTGGGAAAGAGATGGGAGTACGTGCGTCGTGCGTGCACCTCTTCTCTTTGTGCATGTCCCCCACCTACGTGTGTGTGTGAGAGAGAGAGAGATACAAACCTAGACAGATGGCGTGTGCGTTCATGAGTGTTTTTTTGTTTTGGGGGGGTGATTTCGTGAATTTATTTGTGGGAATATGTGTCGATGACATCTCAAACAAATTTTTGCATGCAATGTGTGTGAAATGGAGGCCTATCCATATCATATATAGAGGGTCGGGCGATCCATGAGAAGAGAGGGAGGGTTCATAGAAATTGATAGAGTCGAAGAGAGGATCAAGTGGGTTGGTGCGAGATCGATGAAGAGACGCATCGAAATTGTGTGTGTGTGCAAGTCAAAGATATAGGGCGACTGACCTACCGGAACGTCAGAGGGCACAGGTCAAGTTTGTGTGTGGGAGGGAGACATGACTAGAGCGCTCGATGTATCGGTGTGTGTGTGTGAGGGGGTGGGGGAGGGGTAGGCAAAGGCCTAACTATAGAGGTAGAACGACTCGTATATGTGTTGAGAAGGAGAGACCCAGCTATGTCTTGAGGGAGATCGGTTGACATCCATAGATAACTGAAGGATGGGAAATATGATGGGACAGAGAGAGAGAGAGGAGAGAGAGAGGGAGGGAGAGGGGTAGAGTGCTGGATGGGTGATGGAGTTGCTTCTCGAAGATGGTGGGAGAGACCTACTAGACAAACTGGGGCTGGAATTGCAATATTATCAATAAGAGTGGGGATGTGTTTCTTTGTGTGCCTATGCGTGATAGCTCTGTCGGGATGCATCCATGGATGATGAAGGGGAACCATGTGTTTGGTAAGCAAACCTAACTAGATCAGTAGATCAATTGTTGTTTGTCGGGGGAAGGGAGAGACATAACTAATGAGGTAGATCGATCGACGCATGGGGGAAAATGAGTTATAAGGACCTAGCTAGCTATATGTATAGCAGAAGATCGGTCGGTGTACATCCATTTGTTAGACGCAAATAAGGCCCAGCGAGACGGATAGACATAGAAAATGGAGCTAGGAGGTGGTGCGAGAGGCCCAGCTACTAGCTAGATAGGAGGAGGAGTGTGCGGTTGTGAGATCGATGAAAAGAGGGGCGAGAGTTTACACGTGTGTGGGACCATATGAGAGACATGAGGCAAGGACACATAAAGGAGGAGATTGAAGGTGCGTGTGTATGTTGTATGTAAACATCACTGGAGAGGTTTATCGATCGGTGTGTGTCGGAAAGGAGTAGTGGAGACTCTGGGAGAACGACCTAAAGAAAATAAATGAATATGCGCGATGGATAGAATGCTGAGGGAGGGGGAGGGCGAGGAGGGCGTGTGCATGCACGAGAGAAAGTTAGTGGTAGCTACAAAGGTTAGAGGGACTGTGTGGGTGTAAGAGACTAACAAACATCATAATTTGATATGAAAGTGGATTCATATATTTGAATAGGAGATCATAGTGTTATAAACATATGCATGCATGAATATAGCGGTGATACGCATGTTGTGGTTTTGCACATGTTATACCATAATGTGATAATGCATGGCGTTTGCAACTCACAGCTCAGTGTCAAACAATCTAAACTATACTATATATCAAACAATCTCATATTTTATTTGAATTTGTGATAATGTGTGGCGTTTGTAGCTTACAACTAAATATCGAACAATCTAAACAATATTGTATATCGAACATTCTCACATTTTATTTGAATTTGTGGTAATGTGTGGTGTTTGCACATCTAAATACTTGTAGGCGTAGGGGGCGGGGCACCATACATTATGTGATAAACACATTATACATATGAGACATGGTTTAGATTATGAAGATCTAGCTAGAGCTTGAAATGTACTGTGATTCGAAATCAACATAAAGTGGATTCAAAAAATCAAGTTCGAGTTCATATAGTACACATAGTTCATATGTAACTCGAGACTAATCATGTGGTGTGATGTGAAGATAATACACAAATGATGGTTTAACTTCACAATAATGATGATTGTAGATATTATTAAAATAGAGAAATGAATTCAAATGGTTTGACTTCACAAAAATCATTATTGTAGATCTTATTCAAATAGAGAAACGAATTCAAATTTAGTTCATATTGAAGCGGTAGTATATATGTTTGGAATGCACTAAAACGTTCATTTGAGTAGTAGGTTGCATGCATTATACACGTAGCGAAATATTTTAATTGAACATAACATGAATTCAAAGTTTTGAATGACATTTGTAGTGCGAACTAATTTGGTACAATACACGTTAGGCTTGTCCGAAAATTTCAACCCGCGCCTTGAAATATTTAAGATATATCTTTGTCTCGTTGTGCTCCGACAACACCATCCATCTCAACCCGTGCCTTGTTATTCCAAAATTACAACGCACGCGAAAGCTCCCACCTCCTGTGAAATCCCAACATGCGAAATGCCCATGATACCTCTGAACCGAAAGAACCGCCTCAAATCAGTGGGGGTACTTTCATAACTTACCCCACATTTCGGACAAGCGCGTCCCTAATCCATGGTTCCCCACTACCATCCCACCCGCCCACCAATTCGTACATTGAGGCCGCGAAAACCCGCGAAGCCCCACACCCTCCTCCGTCCGCCACACAGCCGGAGCCTCTTCCCTGATGACGTCGTCCATAGCAACACCTTGACGTCCCTCATCCACTGTACCGGATGAGGATCCGTCGTCGATCTAGTCGTCCCGCCGGTTCAGCCACCCCGTCCTCCACTTCCAAGGAGCTGCCCCGATGTTCCCCTCGTCTTTCGCGCCACCTCCATTCCCACATTGCCGTCTTCACCTGCACCACCGGAAGAGCAGAATCATCACCGTTTCCTCGGATGAAGTTGCGGCCTAATCGGCGCCACCAAAGAGGTTGTACACTAATCGCCACATTTTCCTCTTGGTTTGATCTCACGGTGCTGCCGGTGCTCGGTCCCGAGCCGACACGGCGCGGCTCCATCCACGGCGACGTCGCCGGCCACTTCCTCCACGGCGTCGCTCCCTCGGCGGCGACGTCCACTCAGTAGGAGTTGCTGCTGCTTTAGCTCTTGCTTGCGCCGCTGCTCTGCTCTTGCTCTGGTCCCCTGCCTGGTCTGCTCTTGCTATTGCTCTTGCTCGTGCTACTGCTCTCGCTCTTGCTATTGCTTGCGGTGCTGCTCCGATTTAGCTACACTTCAGTCGACTGAATCGACTCTTGGGTCAGTCGATTTTCAGGGGGGGGGGGGCTCGCCAGAGTTAAGGAAGAACCAGCCGCAGCGGGGAGGGGGCTTGCCGGAGAGGTACCCCACTATCTATCTTAGGGTTCAGGGTGGGGGTGGGGGTCACCGGCGGTGGTGGGGCGGTGGCGTGGGGATCGCCGGAGAAAAAGCTCGGCATGGGGGGGGCTATAGGGATGGCCGGGGTGGTGGCGGACCGGCGGTGGGGAGTGTTTTCAGGGCGGGCGGGGCGACGCACCGCCAGCCACAGGCGGCGGGGGCGGCTGTTTGGCCGGTGGGGGCTGGCGGCTCAGGGGGTGGAGGTTGAAGATGAACTATGGGCCCTTGATTTCGTATCCAACGACTACGAAATCGACTGACTAGAGATGAAAAGGTCAATCGACTGATGTGTAGCCTCACCTCCAGTGCATTCAGTTTCGACAGTAAAATTCAGTTTCGATAGCAGAATTCAGTTTCGACAGTTAAGTTTAGTTTCGACAAATAAATTCAGTTTCGACAGTTAAGTTCAGAGATGACCGGATGATGTATTTTACATCTAGCACTCTGTGGTTATGTATTTTACGTCATCTATTGGAGTTGCTATTAGAATTTGACTCAGGTTAACATTGTCTCTCTTGTCCTGCTTCAGCCTCGGCATCGTACAACTCACCGGAGCTGCTCCAACGATGAAACCCTCCATCATAGCGGAGCATTACCTCGGGCTCCATCTCTAGACTCCTAAGATCTGCTTCCCCTCCTCCGACAGCCAAGTCAGCTGGAGCATCCACACCGGCCAACCCAATCACACTGAGATCGACATGGCTTCACTAAAGAGGTTGTACACTTGTTGCATGTCTTTCTTACTCTACATGTTATATATATTGTCCACTGAGCACACGTAGTAACGTGAAATACGATTATTTTATCCTACTATATGACAAGCAGTAAGGTACCATGCAACTTAGCTATGCGTGATGGACTCTCTTGAACGCCATCATTATTTATCTCTGCTCATTTGAGCTATGCATTTATCGATGGGCCTGGGAGTTGAGCTAGTAGGGCAGTGGCCTGGGTCCAAAGTAATAGAAGTAGCACAAAAACATTTTTTTAGTGTAGGCTTTTCCTTGCTCAAGCCTGCCTACTAGAATCGCCAATGCTTGAAAGGAAAAGTGAATGAAAAACATAGGAATTGGAAAGTTTCCTATAGTACTACTATTCATGAATTTGGTTCAAAGGAATGGAGCAAAGGAAAACTGTAGGATTTGTTCCTTTAGTGTCTCCTTGAAAGAAAAACCGTATGAATTTTAATTTCCACTTGTCCTCCTTTTCAAATTCCTATTCATGAAGCACAAGACTAAGAGATAGTAGCATAATAGCATTATAACCATACATTTTCTTGTGGTTTGACTTAATCTCACCATGCTTCTTTGCATCCTGTGATCTTCCAATTCTTGTGAATCAAACACCCAGATTGGCAGAAATTCTGTGTTTTTAAATTCTCTGTTTTGCACGTGCATTCCTATCCTATTCTTGTCTATTTCCTATCCCTACATTGTTGGAATCCTCCAATTCAAACGAGCCCTTACAGAATTACTTCCCTTATAGATAGTTGTCAAAGAAAACCTTGCGTGGTTTGTCCCACTCCTGCTGCGTCATCATCCACCCCAGCTCAGCTGCTCCAATGACGGAAGGGTCCAGCACAGCAGGGATCCGGCCGCCAGACTGTCTTTCGCCACCTCAGATCTTCTTCCCCACCGCTGGCAGCCATGAAAACTACATTACCATCATTAACCGAGCAGATGACCTCGAGGACTACACGGGTCCGCTAGAGAGGTCGCACTCTTTCGTGTATTCTTACATTATGCATCACTTAATGTTACATGCTACTTTATCGTCCTGTTCACCAATTAGACTCTGAGTCAGCTCAAAACTAATGGTCAAACTTGAGTTTTTAAATGGTTGTGGGGTACATATCGGGGCCACAATCAATGGTATCTATCTACTATCTGGTTGATCTCTCGTGTCTACTATGAGTTTCATGTTGGGTGGGAAACAAACAGTAAAGAAGCCATTATCTATATTTTTTAACTGAAGCCATTATCTGCCTGCTATTATTGGTTTTGGGTCTATCCACAGGTTGCTACCATCACTTTGAATTTCTGCATGCACTCCTTACATAATCTCACTATGTTTTATTCCTATGCATGATAGTTATTGTAAACAATGGAACTGAACATGTAGAGCAAAAGAGACAAGCCTTGCATGGCAATAAAATTTCATGCAGATGTCGCTCCATGGTAGGCGCAAAGGCAGCCCCCCCTCCACCCATTTCGGATTGTAATTGAGAGGAAGATATCTGTTCTGAGGGGGATTCAGAAGGAGAAGACCACTCCTATTTACCCCCTGAGATCTTCGCTCTAACTTGGCATGCTGATGTTGGTTATATCATGCATATGGTGCCTTGCATTGCTTACTATATACATCAAATATGTCATCTGCTTAGTTTAGACATCCTTTGTGTGAATGCCATCTGTTATTTTATTCATCGTTTATGTGAATTATGCAACGCCATCTTGTTTAGCCAGGCATCATATATGTGAATTTTGCAATGCCATCCTGCTTAGCCAGTCATCTTATATGTAAATTATATCAGGCCATCCTTTTTTCGTTACGTATTACCCTTTTCAACAATGTTAGTACATTCAACTGCCCTTCGTGTGCATCAGCCATTTGACACGATGATGGAAAACTCTGGAGTGAAAACAAGGTCTTCAAAGCAGACTGTGCTATCTGACGAAGCGCATATCTCGCTGGTTACGGATAGCTCCTCAGAGGAGGATTCAGAGACAGATGACCGGTCCTATCCCCCCCCCCCCCGAGCTGTATGCTCTAACTTGGCAGGGTTATGTTGCTCATATCGTGCGTATGGTGTCTTGCATTGCTATGTCATTTGATTAGTTTAGACATGCTTTGTGTGAATGCCACCTGTTTAGTGTCTAATACCATATATGTATATTATGCATTGCCATCTTATTGCAAGACATTATTTATGTCATTTATGCAATGCTATCTTGTTGCAAAGGCATTATATATGTGAATTAAGCAATGCCATGTTGTTTAGCCAATCATCATGTATGTGAATTATATCATGCTATCATTTTTTTTGTATTGCGTGTTCCATTTGTCGACAATGTTTGTATATTCAACTACTCTTCCTGTGCATCAGCCATTTGAAGCGGTGATGGAAGTATATGGAGTGAAAACAAGGTATTCAGAGCAGACAATGCTACCTGCTGAAGCAGACATCTTGCTGGTTACAGAGAGCTCCTGAGAGGAGGATTCAGAGACTGATGACCAGTCCTATTTCCCCCCTAAGGTCTATGCTCAAACTTGGCAGGGTTATATTACCCATGTCATGCATGTTGTCTTGCATTGCTTAGTTTTTACATCATATATGGATTGCCATCTGCTTAATTGCTTACTATATAAATCATATATTTGAATTATATCATGCCATCATGTTTACATAGTACATACACAACATCTATCTGAATTATGGCATGGCAACCCATTTAATAAAGACATCATATAGTTATATCATCTCATCCTGTTTAGCGTTTACAATCATCATATTTTGAATTATGGCATTCTATCTGTGAATGTATGTGAATTATGGCATGCCAACCTATTTAATAAACACATTAGATAGTTATATCATGTCATCCTGTTTACATAGTCATCATATTTTGAACTATGTCTTTCCATCTTTTTTAGTTAGCCATCATAATGTGAAATTGTGTCATCCTATCCTGTTTAGTTAGCCATCATATATGTGAAATTGTGTCATGATATCCTATTTGGTTAGACAACATAAATGTGAATTATTTCATGTCCTCTTTTATTCCCCACTATCCATTGCACATGTCTATCATACAATGTCTATACTTTCAATTACTTTTCTTGTTTATCAGCCATTTGAATGTGAGAGGGTGATGGCAGTATCTAAGGGAGTAACAACACGGCCTTCAGAAAAGATAGTGCTACCAGTTGATGCAGATAGAACCATGGTTGTACTTGCCCAAGAACCAGCTCCACCACACATAACCTAGACTCTCGCAGATTGTACCCCTACCCAGTTGGACAGAGAACTAGCTACACCCCTTCTAACCCCAACCCCGGCAGATAGTAACCAAGTTCCAGTTGACACAGCACCGTCTCCACCACAGAGCACCCAAACACGAGCAGTTAGTAAGGGAACTGCAGTGCCCAAAGCATGAGGACCACCACTCTGAATCCCAACTCAATCCTTAAAGGAGAAGAAGATTTGTTCTCAGGTCAGGTTCTGTAGCTATGGTTCATACCCCCTTGCTCTTGCATTAGTGTATTTACACATACCAACTATTTTCAAATTTGAAGGATGGAATTGAAACTCCAATGGTGCAACAGGTATGTTTTAAACCTGTTTCTTTAACTAGTTTTCTATTGTAACTTGCTCTATGTTGATTTCAGTTTCAATTGAATAAATAGTTATGTTCTCATGTCATGCACATTACAAGTGTTGTTATTGCTCTATAGTTTCCCACACTTATATTCTGTCTATTCTGCTTTCTCTTGAACAAATATTATTTGAACTGTGTCTCTATCTTGATTTGGCAACAAAAACTAGAATGATATAGACCATAAAGTGACCATGGTACATAGATATATGTTTGTTTCATGCTGTTATCCTGACCACTTTACTACTGAACTCATTTACCAAAATGAGTTTCATATACAACATGGTAAACCTGTGATGTGTCTAGTTGTTTCTCTTTTAGAATGCGGACAAAATATTGGAGAACACTACCCCATTATGCAATGGTAAAGGAAGTAATGCAGATAAGGTTCAAGATAGGGAGACATCTCTGTTGGTCTCCAAGAAAGCTGATAAAAACTATCTTGACGACAGTGAGAGAACCCAAAAGTCATGTCTTGATGTAGTGTTAGAGTTACTGGCCACTACTGCTGGCACAAGCTCTTCGACCTCGCTGCCTGAATCAGTTCGTCTTCTTGAGTCTCAACTCCAAGTTGAAAGACATCGATCAAATGTGTTGCGACAGGAAGCTGAAGGACTGAGGAAGTCCCTGCAGAATTCAGATGCATACTTTCTGGTGCAACAGAAAGTGCTGGAGGATTTAAGCGCCAAACAAGAGAAAGTTAATAAGCTTGCTAAGCATCTTGCCAGCATTATGGGTACCCAGGATATTGTTTCTTGAGATCTTCTGAAGTGGTTTCAGTTCTCGACTTGTTTTGCTGCGGCGTTTATTTGCCCTGGTCGCCAACTTTGACAACCAGTGTATATGATATGTTGCTTTGTTCCCTATATTTGCACTGGTGGCGAACTTTGATGCCTAGTGGATGTAATATGTGTAATAGCCGTCATAGCCTAGCATAAGTTTCTTGCTTATTTATTTCCTTGTTGTCTTGTTTATTTGTTTGCTTGTAGTGACTGCAGTTCTTTTTCCGCGGTTTCCTAGTGGCCGCAATAACCTATTTTTTAAAACTAGGCCACAATAACCATGGGCTACATATTTACTGTAGTGACACTGGGCCACCTATGGGCCGTAGAAACAATGGGCCTTCTACGGGTCGTAGAAAAAATGGGCCTCCTACGGGGCGTAGAAACAATGGGCCTTCTACGGGTCGTATCATCAATGGGCCTTCTACGGGCCGTATGATCGATTGGCTAAACATTCGCCAATAACAGACCGAATTATGGCTGTAAACGGGCTAGATTTGGAATCGTCCGTTCATGGGCCGACCATAACAGGTCATTGTTAATAGGCCGTATTTGATGATGCTATGAAAACGGCCCAATGTACTAATGGGCCACAAACGGGCCGACTGTAACCACGGGCTGAATTTGGCCCACAAGCAGAAAATGACAGTAACAGGTCGTAAGTAACCGAATGCTGGAAATGAGCCCAAGAATAAATGGGCCCTAAGAAGGCCAAAAGATAACATGAGTTGCAAATGGCCCAATGGATTAATGGGCCGTTAATGGGTATCAAGTGATACACTGTTCATTACGGGCCAGTTTCACCACGGGTCGTTAATGGGCCAAGAGTTACAAAGGGCCTCATATGGGCCGAAAGACGTCATGGGCCATACATGGGCCAGAACTTAAAATGGGCTAGAATCATATTGGATGGCCCAGATGACGCTACTAGGCCTAATTCGGATTGGTCATAACGGGCCCTGGGTTAGCGGGTTGTAAATGGGCTATATGCAAACAAGCCGTTAACAGGCTTTCCGTGGGCCGGCCCGCCACCTTTTTACCAAGTCAAATGGGCCGGCCTTTTCATAGGAATGGGCCTCTGTTGGGCCGTTCCACGTGTCGAGTATCATAGGTGCCTTCAGTCCAATGAGTGGATGACATCTGTCCCAATGGTGAGCCGACATGTGTTTCCTCCAGCCAATGATGATTTTACACGTGGAAAATCCCCATTGGTTAGGGCTATTAATGGGTTATCAGATCCAAAACTGGACCCGATAGCTTAACGGCGTTCCATTACGGTGGATGCCACGTGTCGTTCACCCTTGATGAAAGCACTTCTGTGACGCGTGATTTATCGTCATGGAAGTGGACACTTCCGTGATGATAATTTTGGTAATGTCATGGAACACTTCTATGACAGCACAGGTATGACTATCTTGATTCTGTCATAAAATCATCATGGATGTACATGCATGACAAAAACCGCGACCTACTGTGACAAACACGTATCATCACGGAAGTGTATTTTTTTTGTAGTGCTCACACCGCGGCCGAACCAGTGAACCCTCGGACTCCTCTCCGTGTGGGCATCCACTACCGCGTCTTCCCCGGCTCCGCGTCGTCCCCTTCCTAGGCCTCGCCGTCGTCCACCACCGTGGTGCTCTCGGAGCGGCGTGGTCAATGTGGTCAATGACCGACTTCCATCGGAAGAGTACTGTACGTGGAGAGGCTGACAGCTGGGTCCACGGCAGCCGCAAGGAAGTGCCTCCTTATTACGCGCAAAATAATTATTCCTCCACCTGACAGCAGGGACCCACCAGATGGGCCACCATATTTCACAAAAAAAAACATTTCCCCCTGACTACTGGGACCTACCGTTCGGGCCACCGTATTTCGTGAAAAAAGTGTCCCCCCCGCTGTCAGCTCAGACCCACCGGAAGTGCCTCCTTATTATGCACAAAAAAAAATGAATACTCCCCCTGCTTGCTAGGACCCACCTTGGTGGGAGGCTGACTTGTGGGCCTACTAAGTTGACGGGGACGGAGGGCTTTGTCAACTTAGTCAATATGAACGATTCTAGCTCTAGTGACCATATGATGTCCATCCAACGGCCGTAGTGCTTCTTCAACCTCTGGTCTTCTCGCTCCATCTGCGCAAAGCAGTGCCGATCGTGCCGCATGCTCCTGCCTCCCATGGCCGACTGTGCTGTCGTGGAGGCCTCACCGCCCCCTACTATTCCCACCGCTGGCCAGGCCCTGTGGCGACAACAGTCTCACGCAGCAGCCGAACCAGTGAACCCTCGTACTCCTCTCCGCGTGGGCTTCCAATGACACGTCTTCCTCAGTTCCGCATCGTCCCCTTCCTAGGCCTCGCCGTCATCCACCGCCCTGTCGCTCTCGATGCGGCATGGTTAATGTGGTCAAGGAACGACTTCCATCGGAAGAGTACTGTATGTGGAGAGGCTAACAGCTGGGTCCATGGCGGCCGCAAGGTAATGCCTCCTTATTACGCGCAAAATAATTATTATTCCACCTGACCGCAGGGAACCACCGGACGAGCCACCATATTTCGCGAAAAAATGTTCCCCCCTGACTGCTGGGACCCACCAGTTATATCTTCACACGCAAGGAAGTCCAACCAGGCAAAAAAATTTATTCATCCCCCTAACTACTAGGACCCACCAGCTACATCTTCGCACGCAAGGAAGTGCTTGACAGTCGGGAGCCACCTTGTCAAAGCGCACATAGCATTGTCATTCCGGTCACGAATGTGTACGTACATACTGGTCGATGTAGACGCGCACGTGTCGTAGTAGAGGCGCGCACATAGCATGTACATGTACGTCCAGCAGCCAGGGTGGAAGAAAGTAAATACGGCCACGTATGTACATACGGGTGGGGTCTCGAACGCTAACTCGTGCATATGTATGGCCAGGACTCCTATACATGGCTGGGTCGGAATGGAGAAACTGTGTCATCGTTGTGTTCATGGGGAGGCAACGGAATGAGTCGTGTTCATCGGGAGGCAACAGAACGTGTGGGAGCCAACCGGCTTGGACGGAACAGCCGATGGAAATGAGGCCTGGTGTACCGCAGAACGGAGGAAATAATCTTGTGTTCGACCGGCCACGTTCAAAACGAGATCCTGTTCATCGGGAGGGGTGTGGCATACCGCAAAACGGAGGAAATGGACTTGTGTTGGACCTCCTACGGTCGAAACAGGGTCCTGTTGATTGGGAGGGGTGTGGCGTACCGCAAAACAGAGGAAACGGACTTGTGTTGGACCCCTACGGTCGAAACGGGGGTCCTGTTCATCGGGAGGGGTGTGGCGCCCCGCAAAATGGGACTCCACAGGATACTGTTCATCTCCACCGTCGACCTCCTCCAGCCTCCACGGGCTACTATTCATCCACCGTCGACCTCCTCCAGCCTCCACCTGCGACTGTTCATCCACGGCCTACTATTCAACCAGCCCTCTCCATGGGCTCCTGTTCAACCACCCCTCCACGGGCTACTGTTCAACCAGCCCTCCACCGGCTACTGTTCAACCTTCCCTCCATGGGTCCTGTTCATCTAGCTCTCCACGGGGTCCTGTCCATCCATGCCCAACCGTCTCGATCGATCGGGGTTATGTTCATCCAGCGGCAACACCACGAGGTCCTGTTCATCCAACCCCCACCGGGAACTGTTCATCCAAACCCCCCAACAATGATCACTATTCATCTAGATGCAGCATCGATCGGCTTCAGTTAGCAGCAGTAGCGAAGGAATCGCTCGATCAGGTTCAGTTAACAGCCATCGATCGATCACTCGGGTTCAGTAACGCGTAGCCTGCAGTGCAATATCTCGGGTTCAGTAGGCGAACGCCTCGCTCGGGTTCACCTAGATCCCAATGCCTTGCACCTATGCGCGTGCGTATACGAGAGAAACACTCAAACCTCCGTGCATCGCTCGGCCCGACCACCCACCGTAACCAGGAACACCCCGATATTTTCTTCGCCCTTGCTTCTACCATGGTTTTTTCCATCATGGACGGCCCAAAGAATGTCATGCAGCTGCGTCTCCGGCCCGCCCAGGACGAAAAGCCCATTTTCTGTCATGATTTTTTGTCATAGAAGTAGGATCCCACCACATCTATGACGATACCGGGTTTTGTCACAATTATCGTCATAGAAGTGTCATAAGTATGACAGAAAAAAAATTGTTCGGCCCAAAATGTCACGAATGTGTCTTTTTTTGTAGTGTATAAGCTTCTTGCAAACGGAGCTTCTCTCAAGAAGGCTCGTGGTTTTGAGAGGGAACGTGTCACCTTTGTGTGCATAATTCAAATTTGAAATACAAGCACATGCTCCAATGCACCAAAGTTGGTTGAAAAATCACATGTGTGTCCTCGGGTAAATTTCTAGGTTCCATGCAAGAAATGGGATGAAATTCAAAAATCTGGGCGTCGTGGCTGGGCTGGAAACATTGAGAAACTTAGTTCTTTAATTCCTATAAATCCAAAACACGCATGAAAATAATGAAACTTGGCTTGGTGCCATGACATGGCACCAATATGCTGTGGTAATTTTGCAGTCCGATTTGCGAAGGCGCACACATTAACAATCAACAAAGTCATTTTGTAACAAGTGTTGTCAAGTTACAATCGGAAACACAAGTATTATTGAAACCGTGGGCATTCTATTTACTATTTACGTGCCGCCATGCGTCCCCTTTTTTTATTAGCTAGGAGGCGCCGTGCAGGGTAGCCCTTTGACCTCCATCTGTCGTCTACCTCTCTCCCAAGGTCTCCATTAATGGCGCCCGGGCCTCTATTTAATGGCGTGGCTATGTCTCACTCGACTAAGATTTAAGAGAGAAAAAAGAAAATCTGAAAGCACAGATCTTGATGTAAGATCCGACGGACCTATATAGCATCTACTGCGACTTATAGCAAGACTGATGAATATATAAGGACGACGACAGTGGATAATAATTGTCTTAAATAATTAGGAAGATAATTAAAAAAGCCACATGCGGCTACGCCTGAAATACACAAGGGCAAAAGAAGAAGGAAGACAACGATCTGGCTCGCTAATCTCTACTTTCTTGATATGTTGCTCCAGACCGCGGGAACTAGTCTCCATGGCGAGCGGCGATGAGCTCTTTTGTGTCCTCAAGACGCTGCTTGAGAGCATCCACGGATTCCTCCACCAGCCTTTGGTGCTCGATGCGGAGCATGTCACTCTCGTCCATAAGTTTCTTGATGATGACGCCGGTCCTCTTCAACAAGGCACTGGTCTCCTCCTGCCGGTCTGCACTTCAGACGATCTTCACCCTCAGCAGGTCGCGCTCGGCCTAGAGCCTATCATTGAGCTCCCTTAGTTGCCGGATGATGCCGGTAGCCTGTTCAAACGAGGCTTTCATGTCATCCTACAACCTCGCTCAGCCGGAGATCTGATCCATCTGGCTCTGGACGATCGCATGCATGTGCCTGTAAGAGTTGTCGCCTGCCCGCGAGACATTTTGCCAGGCCGCCGCGGCGTGGCAGGACATCTCTGCTGCATTCGAGGTGCGGCGGGACATCTCTGCTGCTTCCGCGGCGCGGCCGGACTAGTATGCTGCATCAACAGCACGACAGGATCTCCATGCTTCTTCGGCAGCGCGGTAGGACCTCTGTGCTGCTACTTCCGTGCGGCGGGACATGTCAGCTGCTTTCGCGGCGAGGCGGGACATCTCTCGTGCTTCCGCTTCCATGCTCGTCTCTCCCTGGTGGTAATCTCTCGACCCAGAACTCACGCTGGCCATGGCAGACGCAAGGGAAGGATGCTAAATGACTTGTTTGTTTTTGTGGATGAGGAGTTGAGGAGGAATGTGCAGTCATCTTGGCATAGTAGTATTTATAACCGAGTACTAATACACTCCTTAGTGGGAAACCATTTAGGTTGTGATCGGTGTGAATAGGTTTGCAATTAAATATAGCATGGTAGTAGTAGTAATTTCGAATGTGACAAGATGCAAGCCCAAAATTTGTTGACGGTTCTAGTTTTGAAGTGTGGCACTATTCCCGGATGGCGTAACATGGGCACGTGTTCTCGGTCGTGGTGTAGCATATGCCATGGTAGTTCATTTTCTACTGCTGTGTACGTGCAATAACTGGCACCATCGGATACATATCTTACGGTTATTGGGGCGTTCGACAGGAATAGCCGTGTGGCGAGCTATAAACTAGTCTTTTTTCAGACGCATTAAACCTATCTCTCGGGACTTCTCGCACGCACCATCTCTTAGCTCCCTAGGTCGATGCCACCCACATACACTTGTACTCTGAGTTTAGTACGTTATACAGGAAGAGAAGAGGTGCACGCACACACTCGTCCTCTCTCACACACACATCTATTTTTTCTCGAAAAGGAGGATGATGACCCCCGGCCTCTGCATCTGGGAGTCACACTCACATCTGTAGCTATGAATTGTAGTGTTCTCAACCATCCGATTGGATCTATCATAGGATTCACGTTGCTCCTTGGCCTTGAAATTGAGAAGTTTAAAACACAGAGGCTAAGCTAGAGGCGCGAGGTTTTGGTTAATGTGCGGGCTTCACACGGTTACAACACCACACGAGCTTCGTCTGCCTGGTGCACAGTCCGGTGAGTTATCCAACATGACCAGGCCCTGCTTGGTATCTATGCCTCAACTTATGCGCAGAGAAATTAGGGCCGGAGGGAGTACTACTAGTAGTAGTACTACTTTGATGTGTCGCGTCAATTCGCACAAGTATGAAACACTTCGTGAACAAACAAGCATATACTCCCTCCGTTCCAAAATACTACTCCCTCCGTTCCAAATTAGTTGACTTGGATTTATCTAGATATGGATGTATCTAACACTAAAACGTGTCTAGATATATCCATGTCTAGACAAATCCGAGTCGACTAATTCGAGACGGAGGGAGTACTTGACTTCCATTTGTCCAAAAATGGATGTACCTATATACTAAAACATTTCTAGATGCATCTATATTTTTGACAAATGGAAGGCATGTATTGTGGAATGGAGGGAGTATTTTTCATCAAAATGGATAAAAAGGGACGTATCTAGAACTAAAATACGTCTACATACATCTCCTTTTATCCATTTTGATGACAAGTAGTACTTCTTACCCAAAGGACTTTATATCCAATAGACACAAAATATTCGTTCGACTGTTGGAAATTACTGATCTGATATCGAAGTAATTGCTGCATCACCACCAAAATCCACCATTTCTCAAGCTAAAGTAGACCGAGCTAATCCCTATATTAGCAGATTACTAAGATAAATAGAAGGCACTGTAGAAACATTTAGGACGTGAGCTTGTCAATCTGAATGTGGAGGGACACCAGCTTAGCCCCGGCCAGCAGCTTGGGCGGAACTGTGAAGAAGGTCAGCTCCTGCACGGCGACATCGCCGGGATCCTTGCTGCTTGTCACCTCCATTTCCACCTTGACGGTGTCGGTCATGCCTTTGGGCTCCCCCGGCGGGCCGTTCGCCCACAGCTTGGCCACGTAGTGCGGTAGTGGGGACGCCCCCGCTCTGATGTAGACGACCGACACGGCGATAGGCGCGCTGATGTCGAGCACGCCACCAACCAAGAAAAACGTGCGACCGTCCTCCTCTGCGAACAGCAAGAGCCATGGCTCCGACAGTGGCACTTGCAGCTGGAACACCTTGCTGTACTGGATCTTGTGCACGGACATGGGATGCGTGGTGCTGGTGTGGTGGTAGAGCACCGGCGGCAGGCCTTCGTAGCCGCAGACGGCCACGAGGCATTTGCAGGGCGCGAGCGAACACACGCTCTGGTGATCGGCGAGCTTGTGGTAAGTGACGTAGAGCCCACAGCCTTCATGTGGGCACTCCACCCTCACCGATGAAAGGACGGCGTCCACCGCCGTGCTCCGCACGTCGAAGCCACTGCCACGCTCGCACTTCTAGCATTGCCACTGGTTCTCGGGGCGCTCGACATGGCAGTCCGCGCAGGCCAGGTGCCCTCCCTTGCACTGCAGAAATCAATCGAACAACACATCAATCAAGAAACTTGCACCTTACTCGATCAGCCGAACGGACAAGGTGTATTCAAACCTCATACACTGGAGGTGTCAAGGGGCGGAGGCACAAGGGGCAGTGGAGCAAGGTGAGGTCCATCGAGGCCATAAAGAGCTCCATCGTCGGGTCATGTTTCGTCTGCATGATCTCGCCCTCCTCGTGCACAACCATCTCTCGCTTTAGGGCCAGGGCTTTACAAAGCTTTACCGTCACATATTTATACTACTTCAAGGTGCATTAAATCAACACATGCAAGTATCAAAAGGAGAGTCATAGCATGCATGCATGCATGTGTTGTAATTAATGCATCGGTAAACGCAAATTATTGAAATATATTGAGTGCAGTGCTTTGATGTGTCGTGTCAACTCGTACAACAACGAGAAGTTTGATTATCCTCTCCCTCGCGGACTTAACTGCACCTGCCTTTGGCTATATGACAGGTTGGCCACCCACCTGTTGGGCCCACCTTTCATACACGCAAAGGCAGGAGCGTCCCTCCCTCGCCCATGAGCATGGTGGATGGCAGGACTAGGAGAAGCTTTCGCTACGCGCTCTCCCTCCCACACGTGATGGACATGCAGCAGTTCAATCGGTGTTAGATGGCCAGAAGCATACTGTAGTACTCCTCTAGTGCAGTAGGACTCCATCATTATTGTTCAACTTCCCAAAGAAGCAAAGAGCCAAGTGCAGCTCGGACGCTCGTGTGGCAGTTTCATGTGTAGAGTAGTCTAGGATAGCGTGTACCATGCATGTAAGCTTAAAACCGTTGGGGGCGGCTCCATGCTATGTGGCCGTCTTGAAGTTTTTTTTAATTAAAGTAGTCTTCTGGACCTACCTATCATCCTGGTGATTGTAGTTTGCATGCTCATCTGGTCAAGACAGTAATATATATTTTAATTTGTGGTGGGTAAATGTTAGAGGTTGCAGCAAATATATTGTACACCGCGGATCTTTCAGCCAAGTTTAGAGGCAAGCATGTGGGGGCAGTGCTATGATGAGTCGCGTCAACTCGTACAACGAGGATAAGCTTGATTTTACTACTACACGCCTTCTCCCTCGCCCATGCACGTGGTTGCTCGCAAACGAGGACATGCTTTTGCTTATAGTACTACAACAAGCTATCCCTCCCGCTCGTGGTGGACAGACATACAGCAATGAATTCAATACTGTAGAAGCAGTAGTAGTAACATCATTGTTCGTCTTCTCAAAGAGGCGAAGAGCCAAGCGCAACCCGAGCATGGCAGGTGCGAACATTGGATCACGCATATAGCCAGGCTCTTGCATGAGACTAAATTGCTATGTGAGCCAGAAAGGAGTATTTGCCTTTCTAGAGATTTCAACAAGTGACTAGACTAAACCGAGACGGAGTACATATGGAGCAAAATGAGCGAATCTGCACCATAAATAAATACGTAGTTCTCTCGTTTTCCTCTCCGAGGTGCATAATATTGAGTATACTGACTAGTCTCTTTTTGACACGCATTTACGTTTTTTTTGACATAGTACAAATGCAAGCGCTCATATACACGTGCATACACTCACCCCTATGAATGCACACATGCACACCCTACCCCTATGAGCACCTCTGAAAGACTGATCCGGCACTATCATCTTGAAATTTACGAAGTCAACATAGGCACCTCGTCATCGACGGGAACGTCTCCTGACACGCGATAGACGTGAGTGGCAGTCGCCTCCATAGGTGCTTGAATGCCAAGGAGGGAGAGGGTAGCAGTTCCTGAGACATTGAACGATCAATGATGCATCCTCAATTACATGCAGAGGGAATTAATTGGAGAAGCAGAATAGAGCCAGCACGATGTGAATGCAACAGAGTTTGGACTCTCATATAAAGACGCCCCACCACTCCAATCCATCTACTCCTAAGTCTCTGTGCAACACTGCTCACTCCAATCCAAGACCAAGTGACCAGAAGCCACAAGCACCTATGGAGGCGATGGACGCGAGCGGTAGTCGGCTGTGCCAAATCATCCAAGGTGTCGGCCTGCGGCCCTGCACCGTGCAGCGTTTCCAGACGGTGCTAGCGACTGCCGGCATTGTAGCCCTCGCTGACACTGGCTTCTCCTCTCGCATGGACGACATGATGGTCAACTCCATCCGCAAGTTCACCGCAATCAAGAAGCGTGCTGATGACCTTGCCGTACTGCTCCAGCCCGCGCACCCAGGCTCCTCATTGCCTGCCACCCTCATCGGTCTCCATGGTGACGAACTCTTTCAAGCCCTGGTGGCCCTACAAGTGCCGAAGGTCACGACGAAGAATGTGTACCTCGAGGCTGCGCTTGCCGCGCAGTGCCTCGCCATGCAAGAAATCATCGACCTGCACATCCACGTCTACGAGGAAATCGTCTACATAGGCCACTACAAGGCAAGCGAGGACAGAAAGACGTTGGCCTTCTTCCAGTGGCTGGAATCTTTGGACGCCATTGTTCAGAAGCACTTCAACCTAGCCACGAAAGTCACTGCTACTTAGGCGTCGTTCGCTGGACCGGCGCCCTGAGTCGAGAAGGTGGACGTCATCGATGGATGCATCTCTTCTTCTTGCCTCCTGTAACCAGCACTGCATCGCCTCATGGACTTAATGTTTTATTAGTATAGTACTCCCTCTGTTCCCAAATATAAGTCTTTCTAAAGATTCTAGCAAGTGACAACTACATACGGAGAAAAATGAGTGAATCTACACTCTAAACTATGTCTACATACATCTGTATGTTGTATTCCATTTGAAATAGTATCTAACAAGGCTTATAATTAGGAACAGAGCGAGTATATGGCATTTTTATTCCAGTCGTAACGTTTTCACTGTGAGGTGGGGCCGCAGTTGAGCAAACCCACCCTGCCCACCGGGCGTCGGCCGAGTTTAGAATTACTAGAAGAGAGAAACGAGGGAGAAGAGCTAGCTATAGCACAGACGCTGTTGTCAGATGGGAATCGTGTTGATAGAATAGGAGTACTAAGCACTCGTACCTCTTTTTTTAGGGGAAAATAGTCGTATGTCTAGTACCACTAGTTGGGTCCGTGCGACCTATAGCTGTCATCACTTTAGGTCTCCTTATTGAACCACAGCTACGCTTCACGGTACATATTTTTTCACGCATTTATCCTCCTATATGTACTCCTAGGCTATTTCCACGTGCTCCCTTTCGCCGACATGTCAGACATAGAGCATCTAGGTCGTAGTCCATGCATGACTCGGAGCATATGCCAGGGTACTTTACATTTCAGACCTCACGAATTACATGCAAACCCCCCGCGGAAGAATAAATAAATAAATGAATTACTACATGAAACCGGATTGTTTTCATAGAAACTGGAGCATGTTCATCAAATTTTGGACATAACACGTTTATAAAAAATGACCGGACCTAAACCAGTCTAAGGGCCTCTTTGATTTTTCCCACAAAAAAAGGGCCTCTTTCATTCGCAGGATACTGAAAACACAGGAATGGGGAAAGTATGATGGCGATGAACTGAGACAAGGAGAAATCTAACTCGGTTAGAGGTTACAGTTAGATTCTAACCCTGAACTAACTCTAAACCAAAGAGGTGTATGGATGGCGGGGTTAGATTGACAATAAATGCTCTTTCTCAATCATTTGACTACTTTGGACCCTATTTCCTGCCGGATTTGGTGTGGCCGGCTCTTGTGTGGCCTCCTCCCGCACAATTGACATAAATGAACCATCTTTACAAATCAAGCATGCAAAACTTGATAAATTTTACTTTGTCCATACAAATGAGATATCCCACTTAAACATACAAGTCATCAATCAAGATTCACAAAAAAACACTCCATGAAACAAAGCATGAGCTAACTCATCATGAAAGTCATTCACGATAGGGAGGGAGCCCAGAGCCCCTCATGCACGGAGCTCTTCATCATCGCTCTGGAGGAAGGCTCTGTAGAGCCCAAGCCCCGGGAACCCCTCCGACGCTGGCGCTTGCGAGTTGAGGTCGACACCGGCATGGGTAGCAGGGCCGCTTGCCACCGACTGGGAACTTAATCCTTGGGCCTCTAGTAATAATGCAAGCCTGAACCTAAAATACCTACAGAGGTGAACTAAATCTTTAGGTCTCTAGAAATAATTCAAGCCTGAAACTGAAATACCTAGGAAGGTGAACTGAATCTTTGGGCCTCTGGAAATAATGCAAGCCTGAAACCGAAATACCTAGAAAGGTGAACTGAATCTTTGGGCCTCTAGAAAGATTTATTACCTCCTCAAGCAGCATCAAACAATTCCATGCATGCACCACAAATCTATACCAAGTTTGATCAGGATCTATTTTTCCAAATCAGAATTAGCGCTAGAGCGAGCAAGATCAATGATATGGTTGTGAGACAGGAAGGAACGAACAAACTCACCCCTCTCACGACCTCACTGGTAGATGCGCCGCCGCCACGCACGACAGAGGGTGGAAACACGACCGGTGAAGGGGAAGCGGGGCGACCTTCGAAGGCCGGAGGGAGAGGGCAGCCAGAGTAGGGCGGTGGAGGCCGGAAGGAGAGGGTGGCCGGAGGAGAGAGAGGGTGAGCGGCAGAGCGGCTCTTGGGCGGGCGGCCCTATGGGGAACAGAGAGGAGTCGTGCGAGGGGGGGAGGGAGCGATCTGGTGCGGGTAGGGGAGATTTTTTTAGTTCTCTTTTTGTGGGCCCGAGGATAACTAACCTAGTTAGAACCTCTCCACCGGGATAGTTTTTTTAGCTGGGTTAGAGAAAACTAGCTCAAACTAACCCCTCCCGTTTCAATAATTTGAGGCTATTTCAACCCAAACTAGCTCTAACTCAAGGATCCAAACAAAGAGGAGTAGTGTTGTACATGCTACAGTCTGGACCGTAGCACATTGTTTTTTATGGCCATATCACCACATTGTGTTCTACTGCTGGTTCACTGGGCTACCATGGTTCGCACTGCTGGTTCACTGGGCTGCCGTGGTTCACACTCCTCTGACCTGAGTAGTAGTAGTAGTAGTAGTATATAGCGCATCATTCTTTGCTCCTTCTTACTACATACTACTTCGCCGACATGTGGGAGAGCCAGCATCCGGGTCGACGTGTCATGCACTAGATTAGAGTGCGGAATGGAAGGGGGGCATCACCCCAGTCATAGCGCCAGTAATTCATGACTATAGTGAGTAGTCATATCACAAGTCTTTCCAGCAGTAACGCACCATCAAATCGCACAGCCCGACCTTTCAAGCAGTAAGTTTGAGAATCCGCCACTCCCTCACCCTCCTCGCCTCTCTGTCAAACTGCCTACCCAAAAACTGTCGCGCGTAAAGCCCCGCCCTCAGCTTTTAACTACGCGAAAATAGTTCGAGCTTGTTCGTTCTATATAAATACTTACTGTATGTTTATTCACCCGTGGGGTTGTTCAATGAATGGAGGGCCGGGGAGCACAAGTGAACAATACTAGTACTACTAGTAGTAAGTAGGAGTCGTATAGTTAGTCACCTTAAATAGAGAGTTTCTTTTCTTTAATGCCACGTACACAAATTGAAACGCTTGTTGTGGAGAGAAAAAGAAAATCACTCCACTATATATGTATGCAGGGGCCTGAGCGCTTGCTTTATTAGGGTTGCTCTCTTCATTCTCTCATCCTCTCCAGATCTAAACAAGACAGCGGTAGTGACATTTTCTCTCTGCCCACCGCTGGTCACAGATTCGGCCGGATCCCTTCGGTCGGTGTGTGTAGAGGACTAAAAGGTGCATCGTTCACGCGGTCATCGCCGCCGAGGGAGGAAACCCATAGCTGCCGGCGGGGCCTGATCCTCTGCCCGTGTCGTTCTCTCCGACACAGCACTGGCTCGAGAGGTCCTCTGACCCTTCTTCCTCCCTGCCGTATTGTGCGTCGAGCGGACCTGCCACCGCCGACATCCTGATGAACCTCAGGTACAAGTTCTTCGAAAGCAGCCTTGCTCTACTGCTCGAGCTCTCAATGTGTGTACATGTGCATCTCTTTTCTACTTCCATCAGCTCTTCCAAGTCCACCTAAATTTTTAGTATTATTAGAGGTAAAGCTACTTCATGCATTCGAATCTAGGACTTCGTTCAAACAACAAAGAAAGGCGGGGAAATCATAGCATGAATCTAGGACTTGATTCAAAGAGGAAATAACAAGGGGAAAGTAGTAGAGACCGGGTACCCAACCGGTCTCTTGGTTGAAAAGGGAAATAATGGGAAAACTCAGTACAAACTGGATAAGGAACAGATCTATTATTGGTTGAAAAAGGATAAAAGGTGGCGGTTGGTGGACAAGTCAACAGAGTATGTCCAGGATTAGATTTGCTTCCCTCACATAGTAAAAGGTCTCCAGGATTAGATTTGATGCACTCACATAGTAAAAGGTCTCCAGGATTAGATTTACTGCCCTCACATAGGAAAAGTTCTCCAGGATTAGATTTGCTGCCCTCACAGAGCATGAACAAACTCGACATCACCACTTTATGCCTCCTTGTAGGTACATTATGTTGATGCGTCCACTATCGCATGTCCTTATACCAATCTTTTGTTGTTGTTAATGTAAGGGTGCATGTAAAATGAAGCGATCACACTATTACCTTAAGGACATGTCTAACAAGTGTTATTGTTAATCTAATGCCTCCAGTGATATGATGCAATTAAACTGTGTTAACAAATGGTACTCCTGCTGTTTTCCAAAGTATGATAAGTAAGTTGCTTCTTTACGCTAGTGAGTGACTTGGTGTCCCCATGGTCCCATGCCCTTAAACCAACTCTTTAGCTGCTATTGATTTACTGTATCTGGTAAACAAGCAATGCCACCATTAAAGTAATCCCATATTTGACGAATGTCATAGTTGATCGTAATGCTTCCGGTAACATGAAGCATTGCTGACGTTTTAAAATTTCTATTGCCCTTGCGTGATTGCCATTTACATAATTAATATGCTTATTTTCATTTCGTGTATGTTTCGTATATTCTTATTGACCAACAACTGTTTACTTTCTATCTTTTTTTGCAGATAGGGATATCCATTTCACCTGTTGCTATTGTGACCTTTTGGTGAACTGCACAAAACACTTTCTTTTGGAATGAGTTTCTTGTGCAGTTCAACTAAAATGTCACGTGGGCAACATCTCTCAATTTTGGTGGAACTGCACAAAATGGTGATTCGAGTTCCAACATCTCCATCAAATTCTGCTGGTAATCTCGTGCAACATTTTATTAGCTTTTACAAGATGAGTCGTCACTGTCACCACATTGGCACTTATTTTAGTGGAACTGCACAAAAGGATAAGCAAATTATAGTTGCACCTTACATGAGCAGGACAGCCAACCTCAATGTTGCTGAATTTTAGTGCAACTACTAAAGAAGAACCTGCCAGCTCATGAGAGCAAGTACTTCTTGCTAGCTGAATGATGCAATCATTCCTTCATTTCAGGTGAACTACAGAAAAAGGCGCATGAATTGAATCATGGATCTGCAGGTTGACCTCATCCGAGTGGAGTTGCAGGTTCACCATATCGAGTCGTGGCCGTATAGGGGCCCTCACAACGGTTGCATCAACTAGTGCCACTATTATAGTAATCATGCTCTTTCTTATCTATGCAAACAGGAATACTCTATTACAGATGTTGTGATGGTCAAGAGCATTCGCCAAGTTCTTCGGTTGTATGACATGGCTAGCCAAGATGGATTTAATCCCGATATTCACTTTATCAAAAGGCTCAAATGGGTTGGTTCTGAATCTTGCAAGCTGGGAATCAATGAGATGTGTAGGCATCTTTGTTGTACTTATTATTTGAATCTTATTTGTTGGTTATGAATCTTGGAAGCTGGGAATCAATGAGATGTGTAGGCATCTTTGTTGTACTTATTACTTGAATCTTATTTGTTGGTTCTAAATCTTGCAAGCTGGGAAACACGGCATGATGATGCAGAGGAAAGCAACCATAAAAAAATGTTCAAACTTGGTAGTATTTTCTGTGTGAAAGTGCGGCAAATGTGTTGATCATGTGTGTCCTTGGAATAATAATTCTAATTGTTGTGCATGTTGATCATGTGGCACTGATAGAACGAGCCAATGGATTGCTTGTTTTAAGAATACATTCTAATAAAAGCTAATTAAATTTAAGTAAGTGACCACTAACACTTGTTATTACAGTACGAGTTAAATGCACCTATAGTACATCAACTTGCACTACATGAACACTTTCATACAAAAACTTGAAAATTGAGATAAATGGGTCACTAAACTTGCTTTACGGGAACAAAATCATACAAATTAGTCCGAAACCGCCACATGGCACGCCACGTCAGCAGGGGAGCACGAGTTGGTAGCTGGTTAGTTTGTAGAAACCCTCCTGAGTAATGTAAACATTGAACCCGCAGTCCTGATTGAGATTGAGGAGGGGAAAACTTTTATGGATAACCATGTACTTATGCCAAAAAAATTCTAATCATGAAGTAAATTTTAAAATTCATGGATCATACTGAAATTTTGTCCATTTGAAAACATAGCATGTACATGAAAAACAGTGCAAACATAGTTGTTTGCAGGTTCAGAACGTACAGGTTCAGAAGACATACAGAGGATGTCCTGCTAAAAAAGTTGAAAAAAATGGGACCTGGGAGTCCGGACCCAAGACCTGAGATTTAGAGACAGTTGTTTCGCTAGTGAGCTATGTAGAGGAGATCAAGCATCTGGGAACTACATCATTTATTATGTTTACATGCACTGCCTGAAGGACCATGGATCATGTTCCGCCCGCTGTCGACGGCCCATGGTGGCGCCAGAGCCAGTTGCGACGGCAGCTCCAAAGCTCAGCATGATGAGCAGGTCCTAGCTTGTAGCATGCAAAACGTTGTCGATGACACCACACACGGGGCCGCAGAAACACGACGCCGGGCGGCCAAAGAAGCTAGTGTTTCTGACTTTTGGCTGGAGTACGAAGCTAGCTGGAGCACGACGTAGTTACAGCCCTGGAGCAAGCACGTAGACATAGGTGACTTCGGTGGCTCATCTTCCATGCTGCAGGAATCAGGCGCATCTCCAGTTAACTGTATGTGTCTACAGGTACTAGTTTTAGACTATTAATAGGAGTTTTAGTTAACTACTGGTGCTAGTTTTAGTTTGTTATTTCAACATTTAATGGGGAAGTTTTGGAAATATTCCTCCTGAAACGTGCAAGTCACTACAACCGATGTGGCATCGTACGTGGCCGTTTCGGACTCGATTTATGTGATTTTGTTCTTGCAAAGCATGTTTAGTGACCCATTTGTCTCAATTTTCAAGTTTTTGTATGAAAGTGTTCTCGCAATGCAAGTTGGTGTATTGTAGATGTATTTAACTCTTACAGTACCAATCCAGACCCACTCGTGAACCGACGTGTGTGGCCGGAATAGGTTTCTTAATGGAGGCATTTGAATGCTCCGAGGGTGCATATTCTGCTGGGCATGCAGCGGGAGAAGGAGGGGTAGTAACTGTTGTCGCCTATACACACTCAGTTTACTATTGAATCCAGTTCCCCAAGAGCTGAAAAACGAACTGCTGTTGTCGCCTACTCACTTGTTCACTTGAAGAGACTCCAATGGTGATCCGAGGGGTGAGCCTGCTGGATATGGACTTCAGCAAGGAGTTCACCTTTGAGTTCTCCATTCAGTCCCATGGAGGCACCAAGTTGAATGTGATGTACACCAATGGTCTAGACGGGGTGAACCTCTGCCTCGCCGAGTTCAAGCAGTACCTATAGGACGAGAAAGCACAAGGTCGCTGGACTAGACCTTGTGCCCATCCATTCGTCTCCTGATAGGGACCAACGGATTGCAGTCGCCCAGGTATGCGTGCGAGATGAGGTTCTCGTGTACCACTGTTGTAGGGCCATCAGAGGTTTTTGAGCATTCGCCCGTTTCATCAGCAGCGCCGACTGCACCTTCGCTATGGTGGAGAGAAGGAAGAACGTGATGATTCGGCCATCTGGTGCAGCAAGCTTGTCGACATCCAGAAGCAATACAAGATCATCGATAACAGGCAGGATAAGGACTCCGTGGTTGACCTCATCGAGACCATCATCAACCCCTGCTGCACCAACATGAAAGAAGACAACGATACCAAGGAGCTCCACCCGCCACCCTGCATCCGAACAAGTCAACCCTTGTACTCCCCTCCGCCTGTGTCTTCCCTCGCTCCGGTTCATTCGGTCCACGGTCTCGACGTTGTCCTCCACCTTGGTGCTCTTGCCGTGGCGCCGCCTTCTGTCGTTCCCAACATGGTCAACAAAACAAGAGGAATCGGGACACAACTGTTCGTCGAGAGGCTGACAGTCCCGGGCCCACCAGGTCCACGGCCTAGGTTTTGTTGTTTAACATGGGCATCCCATGACATGTTTCAACGTTTTTTGGATCAAGCGGCCTCTGAGCCTCCCAACCTAGCTTGTCTATAACATTAGCATCCCAAGTTATGTTTGTTTTTTCAAGGCGATGCACAGCTCAGTTCTTTTTTTCTATAAGAATGCAAAACTGAACCTATGTTTTCCCTTCAATAATAGTATATATATATATATATTATTACATATATATATGTGACGCCCCCGATTCAATCGTACACTAATCATGCATGCAAACGTGTACGATCAAGATCAGGGACTCACGGGAAGATATCACAACACAACTCTAAAACATAAATAAGTCATACAAGCATCATAATACAAGCCAGGGGCCTCGAGGGCTCGAATACAAGTGCTCGATCATAGACGAGTCAGCGGAAGCAACAATATCTGAGTACAGACATAAGTTAAACAAGTTTGCCTTAAGAAGGCTAGCACAAACTGGGATACAGATCGAAAGAGGCGCAGGCCTCCTGCCTGGGATCCTCCTAACTACTCCTGGACGTCGTCAGCGGGCTGCACGTAGTAGTAGGCACCTCCAGTGTAGTAGGGGTCGTCGTCGACGGTGGCGTCTGGCTCCAGGGCTCCAGCATCTGGTTGCGACAACCAGGTAGAAGGGAAAGGGGAAAAAGAGGGAGAAAAGCAACCGTGAGTACTCATCCAAAGTACTCGCAAGCAAGGAACTACACTACATATGCATGGTTATATGTGTAAGAAGGCCATATCGGTGGACTGAACTGCAGAATGCCAGAATAAGAGGGGGGATAGCTAGTCCTATCGAAGACTACGCTTCTGGCAGCCTCCATCTTGCAGCATGTAGAAGAGAGTAGATTGAAGTCCTCCAAGTAGCATCTCCACTGTAGAATCTCCAAATAGCAACTCCAAGTAACAACTCCAGTAGCATCTCCAGCAGCATCGCAGTAGCATAATCCTACCCGGCGATCCTCTCCTCGTCGCCCTGTTGAAAAGCGATCACCGGGTTGTCTGTGGAACTTGGAAGGGTGTGTTTTATTAAGTATCCGGTTCTAGTTGTCATAAGGTCAAGGTACAACTCCAAGTCGTCCTGTTACCGAAGATCACGGCTATTCGAATAGATTAACTTCCCTGCAGGGGTGCACCACATTACCCAACACGCTTGATCCCATTTGGCCGGACACACTTTCCTGGGTCATGCCTGGCCGCGGAAGATCAACACGTCGCAGCCCCACCTAGGCAAAACAGAGAGGCCAGCACGTCGGTCTAAACCTAAGCGCGCAGGGGTCTGGGCCCATCGCCCTGAGCACACCTGCACGTTGCGTGGGCGGCCGGAAGCAGACCTAGCCTAGCAGGCGTTCCAGTCCAATCCGGCGCGCGCCGCTCCGTCGCTGACGTCTGAAGTGCTTCGGCTGATACCACGACGTCGGGATACCCATAACTACTCCCACGTAGATGGTTAGTGCGTATAGGCTCGTAGCCAACTCAGATCAAATACCAAGATCTCGTTAAGTGTGTTAAGTATCCGCGAACGCCGAACAGGGCCAGGCCCACCTCTCTCCTAGGCGGTCTCAACCTGCCATGTCGCTCCGCCACAAAGATCCACACAGAGGGCCGTCGGGACAAAGGTCCTTTCAGCCCCCAATCCGTGAATCACTCGCGGGTACTCTTCGAGCTGACCCGACTTTAGTCACCATCTGTATAGTATGTATGTATGTATAGTATATACCCGTGATCACCTCCCGAGTGATCACGGCCCAATAGTATAGCAAGGCAGACCGACAAGAATGTAGGGCCAATGATGATAAACTAGCATCCTATACTAAGCATTTAGGATTGCAGGTAAGGTATCAACAGGTGTAGCAACAATGTCAGGCTATGCATCAGAATAGGATCAACGGAAAGCAGTAACAGGCTACACTACTCTAATGCAAGCAGTATAGAAGAGAATAGGCGATATATGGTGATCAAGGGGGGGCTTGCCTGGTTGCTCAGACAAGGAGGGGGTCGTCGGTGACGTAGTCGTACTCGGTGGCATCAGCGTCGGTCTCGTAGTCTACCGGAGATAAGAGGGGGAAGAAACAATGAATACAATGCAAACATAAACACGACGATGGGTGACGTGACAATGAGCGGTGCTAGGTGTGCCCTAACGTGGTATGAGGTGGTACCGGTTAAGGGGGAAACATCCGGGAAAGTATTCCCGATGTTTTGCGTTTTTGGACAGATGGACCGGTGGGGGAAAGTTGTGAGTTTGATAGGTTAGGGAGGTGTGGTGGACGAACGGACTGCGTATCCGGATTCGTCTCGTCGTTCTGAGTAACTTTCATGGATAAAGTTTTTCCATCCGAGCTACGGTTTATTTAATATTAATTTTAAAAGGTTTATTCAATGTTCTAGAATTAAAAGATTATGTTAATTCAAAATTGCATTTATGACATCAGCATGACATCAGCAGTCAACTCTGGTTGTTGACTGGTCAAGCTGACACGCGGGTCCCACTGGTCATAGACTCAGGTCAACTAAACCGGGTTAATTAGACTAACTAAGTGATTAGGCTAATTTATATTACTTAGATTAGTTAAACAGGATTAATTAACTTAATTAACTCATTAATTAATTAATTAATTAATTAATTAATCCTAACATTTTTTTATTCTTTTTATTCTCTTTTTTCTAAAAGTTCCAGGGGCTGGGCCCCGTTCATCAATGGCCCAGAGGCCTTAGCAGTTACGGGCGTGCGCTAACGGGCGAGGCAGACCCGGGCGCGGCCGCAGGACGGCCGGAGCTGCGCCCGGCAGCGGCAGTGGCGGGAGAGGGGCTCTGTCAGGCGCGGAGATAGCGGGGAGCGGTGGCGGACGGGCGTCGGACCCGGGCGGCGGGGCCGCGCGTCGGGGCTGAGGACGCATCGCTGGGGGGGGGGGGCGCGGAAGCAGCAGGGCGAGGCGAACGGCGTTGGCACGGGCGTAGGTGGACGTGGGTCGTGGCGAGCGCGACCAAGGCATGAGAGGGGACAGGAAGAGGCTCACATTGAGCCTGTCGTTGTGCAATCGCGTGCTCGGGGAGGGCCTAAGGTAGACGGACGGCGGCGACGAGGTCGGGGTCATCCGGCGAGGCAGCACTGGGGACGGCGTCGGCACCGCGGTGTTGAGGCGAGGAGGCGGACGGGGATGGCGCCCCGTCGAGGAGAGAGATGAGGAGGCGAGGAGGCAGGCCGGCGGGGAGGAGGCGCCGGCGAGGTCGTGCTCCGGGTGGCGACGAACGACGTTGGGCAACGGGTGGTGTCGAGGCGGCGGGGTTGGGCGACGGGGTCGGGGCGCAGTTGCCCCCGATCCAGATCCACTCGGGGCGGGGCCGGCGGCCGTGCAGGTCATGCGAGGGGTGAGCCCCTCTGTGGGCGTCGCGTGGGTGCGGTGGGGAAGGCAGCGCTGGGAGGGAGACGAGGGGAGAGGGGATCGATCCCGATCCAGGGGAATCGGGGAAGGGAGTGGGGTGAGTGGGGGTTTAGGGTTATGGGGTGGGGAGTTAGTAGGGGAGGGGGACCGGGGTGGGCCGACCCGTTCGGGCGGCACAGGCCAACTAGGCCACGAGGCCCAGCGGGGGGGGGTGTGGGTCTGTTGTTCTTCTTTTTTTTATATATTCTTTTCTGTTTTATTTTAGTTACATTTTATTTTAGTTTTAGTAAAAATTATCACTAACACCTAACTTGGTACTTTTAAATAAACTACTGCCACAAAAAGTTTTACCCCTGAATAAAATAGTTTAGTATTTTATAAAATTCAGAAGGCACTTATTAATTGTTTTAGCTACTGTTTATTCATTTTAGATTATTTAACATTTTATAGAAGTGTGGTCTCTCCACCATAATTACCTATGCATTATTAGGCTCCACCCGAGCATTTAGTTTTTAATATTTGAAAACCTTTATTGTTTGCCTTTATTTTAATTTTGAAACTTGAACCGGTTTCGAACTAACGCGAGATTAGTAACAGTAATCAAGGTGACATGGCATCATTAGCAGAGGTTCACTATAGCTTGATTACCCGGGCGTAACAATTCTCCTCCACTACAAGAAATCTCGTCCCGAGATTTAAGAGGGGGTTAAGGGGGGAAAGCGGTTTGGTTACGAAATTCTAACGAGTCTTCTTGGTCTTAGTTACTCTTCTCAAGGAGGTCGATCCATTACGTTGATGTCATCATTTCTCTGCTTCAGGTCATCATGATGAAGTCGGCATCCTTTCTTCGGGATCTCCATCGTCCTACGAACGCGACCAAGGGGAAAAACTCCGGAAGAACGCATCTCCACTAAGATGGGCATCTGACGGTGAACTCAATTGAAAATACACAAGGTACCCCACGAGTTGTATTTCGGTGAATTCGTTGAGTGCAATATACGATGGTACCAAAGTTTCAAACGGGTAGACGATCATTCAATGACTAGCCAGAAGCTGGAATGGGGGCTTGAACAACGAGAGTAACATGGTGTTTGATCCCAGGATGAATAATGGTATAGCATTCAGCTCGTGAATCACATACGAACCCAGGTGCAAAGGATACTTCAGAATCAAGGATGTACAAGAGAGTCAAGTTTCGATCCAGTGGACCTGTGGGTTATGGGCCCACCAGGTGGGTTGAAAGTAGGAAGGGTGGTGACATCTTGCACAGCCGCGACAGGGAGGCATGTCAGTGGATAGCTTGTCAGGTATGCCAGCAACAATGTCGGTACCAAGGATGGGGAACGAAGAGAGCAATTTTCCTGCTTGTTGAGCGAGGCGAACCAATTGGCAAAGTTATCACCCGTCGGTGGTTACCAGAATGTCACCAACAATAGTAACAGGATCTTACAGACAGAGTGGTACAATAAGGTGCCTACCACGCAGGGAATTTCTCTGCTTAGTTAAGTCAGCGTACAAGAGAGGTTAAACAAAACAATGGAAGGGAAAATGTGTTTACACACATTTTAGAAGGGTATATCCTTCCCAAGGACAAGCAGAGCATGATATCCATGACATGATATAATGTAGAAAACCCGGTAGGTAAGGGGAGAGAAATTTCATGATATTACCCATACAACGGTGTGTGGATAATTGGCAAGAACCATTTAGGATCGCGCCTCAAATGTTCTTGTTGAAGAGCGGGGTATCATAGTCATACTCCGAGGTAGCAATGATATGGTGTTTCAATCAAGGGCCAGACCCTGGATACAGGAAGGATCCATCAGGAACAACTTGTAGAATAAGTCTTACAATTTCCTCATGGAAGAATGGATAACCTTGCTAATAAGGAAACTATAACAGCAGGTCATCCGGCCAGGTGTGCTGGGCATGCCATCACCTTACCGGGTCATAAAAGACCAGTGTTATAACTCTTGGAAAAATGTTCCAGCCATCATATCTGACCGAGATTCAGATCTGATTGGTGTTAGGATACCTCAAACTCACGATGCTTGAGGAGAAAAGGTGTGATACAAATTGACGAGATGACATCGAAGATTCTCGGGAGATGAACCGTGGAAGCCAGTTCTGAAACAAGAGTTCATCGGTAAACCGATGAGAGGATGAGGAGGTGGCTGATGGAATTAGCGACAATTCATCAAGATTAACAAAAGATGGATTTCCACAATTATGTGAACAAGGAGATAACATTTGTCAGATCAAATGGTATAATGATGTATGCTCGAGGAAAACATACACAATTAAACATTGGTTGAAAGGTGCACCCGAAATATGGGCTGGGTTGCACAACCAACGTCTGAATGATGATTCAATAATGAAATGTCTAAGAATGAACGGCCAACCATTAACTTCAAAGCAATAGGGTTGCTAGAAGGTCAGAATCCAAATAGCACCGTTCATCTGTTGGTATCTTGGTTAGAACCAACACAGGGACCAAGAAAGAATGGTGATGGCGAGAAGCATCGCTGCAAAAAGAATTTCTTAAGAGGTGGTGAAATTCTCTCAACATCCTCGACATTAGAGACAGTAATACTTCAAGGTAGAACATAAGACAAGCTGGATTGCAAGTTGCATCCATAACAGGAATAAGTTTGTGACGGAAGGAAGGCAAGGATGTTGTCGATGGTAACTCAAATTACCAAGGGACGAGGGTGGTACTCATCATCATGAATTCGATTGGTATCCTGGAAGGAGTCAAAATGTTGACGATGACCATGACAAATTTGTAAGGGATTACATGAAGGTGTAATCGATCGGCAATGACATCAAGTTAAAGGAATGATGAAGCGAAAGGTTATTGGAACCATGGGTACGACATAAACTCGAAATCAAGTTTGTTATTCAAGGAGAAATGATATGACGAGGAAGATCGACGTAAGATTAGCTTACCATCTAAATTGTGCTCCGGAAAGAAGGACCAGGTAGCACAGTTAAAAAGTTGCATGATAATGATATCGCCGATCGGGCTAGCGATGACTTGAAGGATTAATACACTCATAAGCAATGAAAAATTACTTAGAGTTATTGAATCGAAGTGCGGAATCGATTCACTTATCGGTGTTCTCGGTCGACAAACAACCCAGAACCCATGAAGTGACAAAGACAAGGTAAGGTAGTGCTTCATCAAAGTTTGTAAGATGTAGTGCAATGACAAGATATCCTCGAGATACCCGGGGTAATACTCGACACAAGATCAAAGTAAAGGTTGGACTGGTGTATTAATCCATAGAAGACAAGTGATTAAACTTGCCTGAGAAATGGGATCAAAGAGAAAATATGGTCGGAACCACGATTGCATAGGATAAATTCACAGATACTAGATGATATTGTATCAAAGAAATAGTTATTATCGCAAGAAGCTTCTATGGTAGGATCTACATCGTGTCCATGGGCATGAACACAAAGTTCAAGGTCGACTCCCAGTTCTTCAATGTATAACCTTCCATTCACTTCTCACGTTCGATGAAGTTGCAGTGTTGAAATTTTATCTGGTGAAGCACCAGAAGAGTATGACTCGTGAAAACTTCCGAGTTCCCACATAGTAAGGATGGCATAGGTTCAACCCATCAGGGCATCTTACGAACATATACCACAAACTTCGGGGTAAATAATACAAGCTCGAAAGTAGAGCATTGTTCAAAAGCAGATGATACAATTTACCAAAGGCATTATATATCAGAGGAAAGGCTCACGAGGTTATTGATTAAGGAGGACACTGTCGAATAATAATCCAATAAAGGATCCGACGGTCCATAGCAGAGCTGATGTGAGCATCGGCACACAATCAGTTGAAGAAAGGATGCAAGGGCATCAGATTATAGAACACCTGAATGGTTTGATGCTTAGATATCAAAGGAATTACGATTTCCAAATAGAAGGATCAGAAGCAGACGCTCTGATCAAGGGTGGATAAGTTCAATAGACCTAAGGGTACAATTGACGGCGAACAGAATGGTCGAGAACAAGCTCATGTTCAAAAATGACGTCTGAGCCAGAAAGATAATTTAAAAGGATCAAATGATGATTGCGTGCATTCGCACTCAGGTTGAATCAATAGGATCAAAATGACGGTGCCTAAGGATACTAACGAATATTGCCAGACATATGGAAAGCATCCACAATGCAAGCAGACAAGTATTGCAGAGCAATAAGCTACTAAGGATTTTTGGAGTATCGAATAGTATTTCGAAGACTTTTGTGAAACGCATGAACAATTGGGGATGAGCGGATACTCGACAAGTGCGAGGAATTTTCAATAAGGATATTCATGTGGTAAAGAACTGCAAGGTAGTAAGCTTAAAGGATTTTTGGAACAACAAAGAGTATATCGGGACATCTTGCAATAACAAGATCAACGGGGAATGATTGTATGAATGGCAAGTGTAAGCAGTTTTTCATAGGGGTTGACGGTGGAAGGAAATCGCAATGCGATGGCACAAAGACTCGAGAGAACATCATAGAGTAACTTCGGAATCTTCTAGTGCAGCAGGCGATCATCTGAAGTGAGGGGCTCTCCGTGAGCAAGTATTATCGAGAACCTAAAGTTAGTTTTGTTTTTAGCAAAATCATTTAACCCGAATAGAAGAGAGCTGAGAGTCCCAGAGTAAAGGTCGAGGAGTAAAAGATCCTAGTACCACCCGATGGCGACGTGGGCCCGTAAGGCACACAGCCAAGTTAGTAAAAGTTTTGCAATGTCTAGACTCGACTTCGGCCAAGGAGTGTGGAAGGGGGATTCCTACAGGCAGTCAGCTCTGATACCAACTTGTGACGCCCCCGATTCAATCATACAACAATCATGCACGCAAACGTGTACGATCAAGATCAGGGACTCACGGGAAGATATCACAACACAACTCTAAAACATAAATAAGTCATACAAGCATCATAATACAAGCCAGGGGCCTCGAGGGCTCGAATACAAGTGCTCGATCATAGACGAGTCAGCGGAAGCAACAATATCTGAGTACAGACATAAGTTAAACAAGTTTACCTTAAGAAGGCTAGCACAAACTGGGATACAGATCGAAAGAGGCGCAGGCCTCCTGCCTGGGATCCTCCTAACTACTCCTGGACGTCGTCAGCGGGCTGCACGTAGTAGTAGGCACCTCCAGTGTAGTAGGGGTCGTCATCGACGGTGGCGTCTGGCTCCAGGGCTCCAGCATCTGGTTGCGACAACCAGGTAGAAGGGAAAGGGGAAAAAGAGGGAGAAAAGCAACCGTGAGTACTCATCCAAAGTACTCGCAAGCAAGGAACTACACTACATATGCATGGTTATATGTGTAAGAAGGCCATATCGGTGGACTGAACTGCAGAATGCCAGAATAAGAGGGGGATAGCTAGTCCTATCGAAGACTACGCTTCTGGCAGCCTCCGTCTTGCAGCATGTAGAAGAGAGTAGATTGAAGTCCTCCAAGTAGCATCTCCACTGTAGAATCTCCAAATAGCAACTCCAAGTAACAACTCCAGTAGCATCTCCAGCAGCATCGCAGTAGCATAATCCTACCCGGCGATCCTCTCCTCGTCGCCCTGTTGAAAAGCGATCACCGGGTTGTCTGTGGAACTTGGAAGGGTGTGTTTTATTAAGTATCCGGTTCTAGTTGTCATAAGGTCAAGGTACAACTCCAAGTCGTCCTGTTACCGAAGATCACGGCTATTCGAATAGATTAACTTCCCTGCAGGGGTGCACCACATTACCCAACACGCTTGATCCCATTTGGCCGGACACACTTTCCTGGGTCATGCCCGGCCGCGGAAGATCAACACGTCGCAGCCCCACCTAGGAAAAACAGAGAGGCCAGCACGCCGGTCTAAACCTAAGCGCGCAGGGGTCTGGGCCCATCGCCCTGAGCAAACCTGCATGTTGCGTGGGCGGCCGGAAGCAGACCTAGCCTAGCAGGCGTTCCAGTCCAATCCGGTGCGCGCCGCTCCGTCGCTGACGTCTGAAGTGCTTCGGCTGATACCACGACGTCAGGATACCCATAACTACTCCCACGTAGATGGTTAGTGCGTATAGGCTCATAGCCAACTCAGATCAAATACCAAGATCTCGTTAAGCGTGTTAAGTATCCGCGAATGCCGAACAGGGCCAGGCCCACCTCTCTCCTAGGCGGTCTCAACCTGCCTTGTCGCTCCGCCACAAAGATCCACACAGAGGGCCGTCGGGACAAAGGTCCTTTCAGCCCCCAATCCGTGAATCACTCGCGGGTACTCTTCGAGCTGACCCGACTTTAGTCACCATCTGTATAGTATGTATGTATGTATAGTATATACCCGTGATCACCTCCCGAGTGATCACGGCCCAATAGTATAGCAAGGCCGACCGACAAGAATGTAGGGCCAATGATGATAAACTAGCATCCTATACTAAGCATTTAGGATTGCAGGTAAGGTATCAACAGGTGTAGCAACAATGTCAGGCTATGCATCAGAATAGGATCAACGAAAAGCAGTAACAGGCTACACTACTCTAATGCAAGCAGTATAGAAGAGAATAGGCGATATCTGGTGATCAAGGGGGGGGCTTGCCTGGTTGCTCAGACAAGGAGGGGGTCGTCGGTGACGTAGTCGTACTCGATGGCATCAGCGTCGGTCTCGTAGTCTACCGGAGATAAGAGGGGGAAGAAACAATGAATACAATGCAAACATAAACACGACGATGGGTGACGTGACAATGAGCGGTGCTAGCTGTGCCCTAACGTGGTATGAGGTGGTACCGGTTAAGGGGGAAACATCCGGGAAAGTATTCCCGATGTTTTGCGTTTTTGGACAGATGGACCGGAGGGGGAAAGTTGTGAGTTCGATAGGTTAGGGAGGTGTGGTGGACGAACGGACTGCGTATCCGGATTCGTCTCGTCGTTCTGAGTAACTTTCATGTACAAAGTTTTTCCATCCGAGCTACGGTTTATTTAATATTAATTTTAAAAGGTTTATTCAATATTCTAGAATTAAAAGATTATGTTAATTCGAAATTGCATTTATGACGTCAGCATGACATTAGCAGTCAACTCTGGTTGTTGACTGGTCAAGCTGACACGCGGGTCCCACTGGTCATAGACTCAGGTCAACTAAACCGGGTTAATTAGACTAACTAAGTGATTAGGCTAATTTATATTACTTAGATTAGTTAAACATGATTAATTAACTTAATTAACTCATTAAATAATTAATTAATTAATCCTAAAAAAAAATTATTCTTTTTATTCTCTTTTTTTTCTAAAAGTTCCAGGGGCTGGGCCCCGTTCATCAGTGGCCCAGAGGCCTTAGCGGTTACGGGCGTGCGCTAACGGGCGAGGCAGACCTGGGCGCGGCCGCAGGATGGCCGGAGCTGCGCCCGGCAGCGGCAGTGGCGGGAGAGGGGCTCTGTCAGGCGCAGAGATAGCGGGGAGCGGTGGCGGACGGGCGTCAGACCCGGGCGGCGGGGCCGCGCGTCGGGGCTGAGGACGCATCGCTGGGGGGGGGGCGCGGAAGCAGCAGGGCGAGGCGAACGGCGTTGGCACGGGCGTAGGTGGACGTGGGTCGCGGCGAGCGCGACCAAGGCATGAGAGGGGACAGGAAGAGGCTCACATTGAGCCTGTCGTTGTGCAATCGCGTGCTCGGGGAGGGCCTGAGGTAGACGGACGGCGGCGACGAGGTCGGGGTCATCCGGCGAGGCAGCACTGGCGACGGCGTCGGCACCGCGGTGTTGAGGCGAGGAGGCGGACGGGGATGGCGCCCCGTCGAGGAGAGAGATGAGGAGGCGAGGAGGCAGGCCGGCGGGGAGGAGGCGCCGGCGAGGTCGTGCTCCGGGTGGCGACGAACGACGTTGGGCAACGGGTGGTGTCGAGGCGGCGGGGTTGGGCGACGGGGTCGGGGCGCAGTTGCCCCCGATCCAGATCCACTCGGGGCGGGGCCGGCGGCCGTGCAGGTCATGCGAGGGGTGAGCCCCCCTGTGGGCGTCGCGTGGGTGCGGTGGGGAGGGCAGCGCTGGGAGGGAGACGAGGGGAGAGGGGATCGATCCCGATCCAGGGGAATCGGGGAAGGGAGTGGGGCGAGTGGGGGTTTAGGGTTACGGGGTGGGGAGTTAGTAGGGGAGGGGGACCGGGGTGGGCCGGCCCGTTCGGGCGGCACAGGCCAACTAGGCCACGAGGCCCAGCGGGGGGGTGTGGGTCTGTTCTTCTTCTTTTTTTTATATATTCTTTTCTGTTTTATTTTAGTTACATTTTATTTTAGTTTTAGTAAAAATTATCACTAACACCTAACTTGGTACTTTTAAATAAACTACTGCCACAAAAAGTTTTACCCCTGAATAAAATAGTTTAGTATTTTATAAAATTCAGAAGGCACTTATTAATTGTTTTAGCTACTGTTTATTCATTTTAGATTATTTAACATTTTATAGAAGTGTGGTCTCTCCACCATAATTACCTATGCATTATTAGGCTCCACCCGAGCATTTAGTTTTTAATATTTGAAAACCTTTATTGTTTGCCTTTATTTTAATTTTGAAACTTGAACCGGTTTCGAACTAACGCGAGATTAGTAACAGTAATCAAGGTGACATGGCATCATTAGCAGAGGTTCACTATAGCTTGATTACCCGGGCATAACAATATATATATAATAAAAACAACATAAGGTTCCGTCAAACCTGTCGTTCGTCCAACCATTTTATAGACCTTCCCACTTCCTTTATTTTTTGTTTTCATTAATCCTATATCTGAATTTTCTTCCTGTTTCTTTTTTGATGTAAACTGAGTTTTCTCTCAGTACTTTTCCCTAGAACCAACTCAACTGTCCCACGTCTAGCCTAAAAAATAATAATACCCCACGTCCTATTAACTCATCAAATTAAAATGATATTTTATTTCATAAATTGAAAGTTCTTGCAAAATAATAATAATAATAATTGTTTATATATAACTTGGCAAGTTAACTTCTAGTGATTGCGTACATAAACTTGCAAAGATTTTGCTGACCAATGCAGTAATAGACGTGCAATCGTGTGTTCATGTTTTTATAACATTTCTCCGTCCAGCCCAACATGATATTTTCAACCAGCCCAGCAAGTCATGGATTTCGAGAAAAATGCAAATGGGCTTTAAATTCTACAATATATATAAACGGGCTCCATAGATGCTACATCATTGTTTCACCCAGCCCACCAAATTGACTAAAAACAAATGGACTGGCTGACATGTGGGCCAGTAGGTCGAAGCCTAAGCAAGGCGTTGGATTTACATCCAACGGCTGGCATTCTTCTTCAATCTCTTGTCTTCTTCCCCCAGCGTTGTCGGGACCGCCTGCTCCAGCCTCCGGCGTCTAGCGGCGTTGTTTTGTGCGCCTCGCAGCGAAACGCTACCCCGCCAATGTCCAGGCCATCCCTCCACTCCGCACCTCCTGTTATTCTCTACCGAGTGTAGGCCCACCCCGCACCTGAACCAGTCAAGTTTCCCACTCCTCTCCTTTTGTGACTCCACTGTCGCATCTTCCCCATCTCCGGGTCGTTCCAGTCTGGGGCCTCATCGTCGTCCATCGCCTCACTACGCTCGGCGCGGCGTGGTCAACAAACGAGAGTCATCGGAAGAGGACTATACATGAGAGCCTGACGGCAGGGACCCACGAGGTCCATGGTCACACGCAAGGAACGTTCCTCCTTATTAAGCTGTTTCCTCCCCCTGACAGTTGGGACCCACCGGCTGTATCTTCGCACGGAAGGAAGTGCCTCCTTGTTATGCGAAAAAAACTATTCCTCCCGATGACAGCTGGGACCCGGCAGATTTGGTGGCTGACTTGTGGGCCTACTAAGCAGACGTGTACGCAGGGCTTTGTCAACTTAATCAACAACTGATTCTAGCAGCTGGACCGTTGGATGTTAATCCAATAGCCGTGCTCCTTCTTCAACCTCTGTTCTTGCTCCTGTCTCCCGTGGGCGGCACCGCGGCTGTGCTGCCGCGCACCCGGACCAGTCAAGTTTCCCACTCCTCTCCATCTCTGACTCCACTTCCGTGTCTTCCCCATCTCCGGGTCATTCCAATATGGGGCCTCGCCATCGTCCACCGGCCTGGGTGCGCTCGACACGGTGTGGTCAACGTGGTCAACAACCGAGAGTCATTGGAAGATGACTGTACGTGAGAGGCTGGCAGTGGGGACGCACCACGCCCATGGACGCATGCATGCAACGGAATGTGGCGTGGTCAACGTGGTCAAGGAACGACTTCCATTAGAAGAGTACTGTACGTGGAGAGGCTGACAGCTGGGTCCACGGCCGCAGCAAGGAAGTGCCTCCTTATTACACGGAAAATAATGATTCCTCCACCTGACAGCAGGGACCCACCGGACGGGCCATCGTATTTCATGAAAAAAAAACGTTTCCCCCTGACTGTTGGGACCCACCGGACGGGCCACCATATTTCGTGAAAAAACGTTCCCCCTAGTGCCAGCTCGGACCCACCAGAAGTGCCTCCTTATTACGCACAAAAAAATGAATACTCCCCCTGCTAGCTAGGACCCACCTTGGTGGGAGGCTGACTTGTGGGCCTACTAAGTTGACGCCGATGGAGGGCTATGTCAACTTAGTCAATATGAACGATTCTAGCTCCAGTGACCGTACGATGTCCATCCAACGACCGTTGTGCTTCTTCAACCTCTGGTCTTCTTACTCCAGCCGCCCAAAGCAGCGCCGGTCGTGCCGCATGCTTCTGCCTCTTGTGGCCGGTTGTGCTGCCACGGAGGCCTCACCGCCCCTACTATTCCCACTGCTGGCCAGGCCCTGAGGCGACGGCAGCCTCACACCGCATCCGAACCAGTGAACCCTCGTACTCCTCTCCGCGCGGGCTTCCACTATCGCGTCTTCCCCGGCTCCGCGTCATCCCCTTCCTAGGCCTCGTCGTTGTCCAGCACCCTGGTGCTCTCCCCGCGACATGGTCAACGTGGTCAAGGAATGACTTCCATTGGAAGAGTACTATACATGGAGAGGCTGATAGCTGGGTCCACATCAGCCACAAGGAAGTGCCTCCTTATTACGGGTAAAATAATTATTCCTCCACCTAATAGTAGGGACCCACCGGACAAGCCACCGTATTTCACGAAAATAATGTTTCCCCCTCACTGCTGGGACCCACCAGCTACATCTTCGCACGCAAGGAAGTGCGTCCGGGCAAAAAATAATGATTCGCCCCCCTGACTGCTGGAACCCAATAGCTACATCTTTGCACGCAAGGAAGTGCCTGATAGTCGGGACCCACCTGGCCGAAGTGTACGTAGCATTGTCATTCTGGTCGCGAACGTGTACGTACATACTCGTCGATGTAGACACGCACGTGTCGTAGTAGAGGCGCGCACGTAGCACGGACACGTATCTACAACGGCCAGGGTGCAAGAAAGTAAATACGGCCACGTACATACATATGGGCGGGGTCTCGAACGCCTACTCGTGCATACATACAGCCGGGCTCATGTACATGGCTGGGTCAGAACGGAGAAACTGCGTCATCGTCTTCATGGGGAGTCAACAAAATGCGTCGTGTTCATCGGGAGGTAACAGAACGCGTGGGAGCCAACCACCTTGGACGGAACAGTCGATGGAAACGAGGCCTAGCGTACTATAGAATGGAGGAAACAACCTTGTGTTCGACCGGCCATGTTCGAAACGGGATCCTGTTCATCGAGAGGGGTCTGGTGTACCGCCAAACAGAGGAAATGAACTTCTGTTGGACCTCCTATGGTCGAAACGGGGTCCTGTTGATCGAGAGGGGTGTGGCGTACCGCAAAACGAATGAAACGGACGTGTGTTGGAGCACTACGGTCGAAATGGGGGTCCTGTTCATCCGGAGGGGTGTGGCATACCGCAAAACAGAACTCCACGGGATACTATTCATCTCCACCGTCGACCTCCTCCAGCCTCCACCTACGACTGTTCATCCACGGGCTCCTGTTCATCAGCCTCCACCGCGTGCTACTCCACTGGCTACTATTCAACCAGCCATCTCCACGGGCTCCTATTCAACCACCCCTCCACGGGCTACTGTTCATCCAGCCCTCCACCGGCTACTGTTCATCTAGCCCTCCATGGGGTCATCCTGTTCATCCAGCCCTCCATGGGGTCCTGTTCATCCAGCCCCAACCGGCTCGATCGACCGGGGTCCTGTTCATCCAGAGGCAACACCACGGGGTCCTGTTCATCCAACCCCACCGGGAACTGTTCATCCAAACCCCCAGCAACACTCACTATTCATCCACCCCCCCCCCCAGGAACGCTCACTGTTCATCCAGAGGCAGCATCGATTGGCTTCAGTTAGCAGTAGTAGCGAAGGAATCACTCGATCGCTCGGGTTCAGTAACTCGTAGCCTGCGGTGCAATCGCTCGGGTTCAGTTAGGCGACGCCTCACTCGAGTTCAGTTAGAACCCAACGCCTCGCACCCACGTGTGTACGGTATGAGAGAAACGCGCATCGCTCGGCCCCCGACCACCCACCGTAACCGGGAACTCCCCGAAATTTTCCTCGCCCTCGCTTCTACCATGGTTTTTCCGTCATGGACGGCCCAAAGAATGTCATGCAGCTGCGTCTCTGGCCCGCCCAGGATGAAAATCCCATTTTCTATCATGATTTTTTGTCATAGAAGTAGGAGCCCACCACATCTATGATGATACCAGGTTTTGTCACAATTATTGTCATAGAAGTGTCATAAGTATGACAGAAAAAAAATTTGTTCGGCCCAAAATGTCACGATGTGTCTTTTTTTTTGTAGTGCATGCTATTTAAGACTCTCAAAATAATATAAGTGAAGCATGAGAGTTCATCTATTTCTTCAAAATAAAACCACTGTCGTGCTCTAAAGGATATAAGTGAAGCACTAGAGCAAACGACAAATTACTCCAAAAGATATAAGTGAAGATCAATGAGTAGTCGAATAATTGTGTAACTATGTGAAGACTCTCTAACATTTAATAATTTCAGATCTTGGTGTTTTATTCAAACAGCAAGCAAAACCTAATAAAATGACGCTCCAAGCAAAACACATATCATGTGGTAAATAAAAATATAGCTCCAAGTAAAGTTACTGATGAACGAAGACGAAAGAGGGGATGCCATCCGGGGCATCCCCAAGATTAGGCTCTTGGTTGTCCTTGAATATTACCTTGGGGTGCCTTGGGCATCCACAAGATTAGGCTCTTTCCACTCCTTATTCCATAGTCCATGAAATCTTTACCCAAAACTTGAAAACTTCACAACACAAAACTCAACAAAAAACTCGCAAGCTCCGTTAGTATAAGAAAATAAATCGCCACTTAGGTACTGTTGTGAACTCATTATAAATTCATGTGTGTGTTGTATCTACTATATTCCAACTTATCTATGGTTCATACCCTCCGATACTACTCGTAGATTCATCAAAATAAGCAAACAACACATAGAAAACAGAATCTGTCAAAAACAGAACAGTCTGTAGTAATCTGTAACTCTCGAATACATATGTAACTCCAAAAATTCTGAAATAAATTGTTGGACATGAATATTTTTTTATTAATCTTCTAAAAAACTAATCAACTTAAAATCACTCTTCTGTTAAAAATGAAAATTATTCTTGTGAACACAAAGTTTCTGTTTTTTACAGCAAGATCACATTAACTTGCACCAAAGTCTTCCCAAAGGTTCTACTTGGCACTTTATTGAAGCAAAAGTTACATAACATCATTACTGCAGTATATTAATCTTGTGAACACACAAAAATAGTAGGGTTAAATATTGGGTTGTCTCCCAACAAGCGCTTTTCTTTAATGCCTTTTTAGCTAGGCATGATGATTTTAATGATGCTCACATAAAAGATAAGAACTGAAACACAAAGAGAGCATCATGAAGAATATGACTATCACATTTAAGTCTAACGCACTTCCTATGCCTAGGGATTTTGTTAGCAAACAACTTATGGGAACAAGAATCAATTAGCATAGGAAGGCAAAACAAGCATAACTTCAAGATTTTCAACACATAGAGAGGAAACTTGATATTATTGCAATTCCTACAAGCATATATTCCTCCCTCATAATAAATTTCAGTAGCATAATGAACGAATTCAACAATATAACTATCAGATAAAAGCACTATTTTCATGATGCACAAACATAGCATTTTTATTACTCTCTACATAAGCAAAATTCTTCTTGTTTGGAATAGTGGGAGTATCATAAGAAACTCGAATACTATAAAATGTTTCCACATTAAAAGAGTAATGTTCATAAAAAGGGTAATCATAATCATGACAAGTTTTATAAATATAATCATCACTACTTTTTATAGCATAAGTATCATCACAATAATCATCATAAGTAGCAACTTTGTTCTCATCATAATCAATTGAAACCTCTTCCAAGATAGTGGAATCATTACTAAATAAAGTCATTACCTCTCCAAATCCACTTTCATAATTATAATCATCATAAGTAGGAGACATGCTATCATCATAACAAATTTGCATCTCAAAAATTGGGAGACTAAAAATATCATCTTCATTCAACATAGCATCCCCAAGCTTGGGACAGACATTAATTGCAGCAAACAAATTCTCAAACATGTCATTCTCATCAAACATGCTTCTCCAAGCTTGGGCCTTTTCATATCATAGGCATAATTACTCTCATCATTAATAGTATGGCTAGCACCAACAGTATAACAATTATTATCATCACAATGAGTAATAGGAGCAACATCATTTGGGAGGGATACCTTTTTACCTTTGCTTCTGCATCTTTTTTTTCTTCTCCGCATCATGTGTGGGTTTAATCCTCTTTTTGGAGCTCCTTATTAATGAGATTGGTTGAATAGAAGGCTCTTCCTCGTTACCCGATTCATCTTAAGAAAGAATAGGAGGATATTGGGAAATCTCTTCCCTTTCATTAGTATTCTCTTCATCTTCTATTTGTTTTCTTGTCTTTATGTAATTGGCAATATAAGGATTTTCAATGCAATTCACCGCACAATACATATAAATTTCCTCTAGATCAAAATCTAGAACTTTATCAAGGACAAATTCTAGAAGATCCTTAGTTATACGTTTCATTTCTTCATAACCCACAAGCAAGCTAAGTTCATTATGATGTGCAAGGGAAATCAAGTCATCACAATTTTTGGACATGATTCGATCATGAAACAGTTTGCATTGGGGATTTAAATGATCACGTTCATTGCAAAGTTCACAAGGATGGCAAAGAAATTTTAAATTTTCAGCACAAACATCTAGCCTCTCTTGCAACCATTTAGTTTCTAAATACTTATGCCTCTTGAAAAATCTATCTTCCCTATTTGGTGTGTACTTGCAAACTCTATACACTCCACAAAAGTTGACATGCTTATAAGAGACATTTTGATCATGACTAGTGCAATCATCATTAGTACTATGGATATTCAAAGAGTTCATACTAACAACATTGCAATCATGCTCATCATTCAAAGATTTAGTGCCAAACATTCTAATGCATTCTTCTTCTAGCACTTGAGCACAATTTTCCTTTCCATCATTTTCACGAAAGATATTAAAAAGATGGAGCATATGAGGCACCCTCAATTCCATTTTTTTGTAGTTTTCTTTTATATACTAAACTAGTGATAAAACAAGAAACTAAAAGATTCGATTGCAAGATCTAAAGATATACCTTCAAGCACTAACCTCCCCGGCAATGGCGCCAGAAAAGATCTTAGTTGACGGGGTGTTAGTGCCGCTTACCTAGCCTCCCTGGCAATGGCGCCAGAAAAGAGCTTGATGTCTACTATGCAACCTTCTTCTTGTAGACGTTGTTGGGCCTCCAAATGCAGAGGTTTGTAGGACAGTAGCAAATTTCTCTCAAGTGGATGACCTAAGTTTATCAATACATGGGAGGTGTAGGATGAAGATGGTCTCTCTCAAACAACCCTGCAACCAAATAACAAAGAGTCTCTTGTGTCCCAAACATACCTAATACAATGGTAAATTGTATAGGTGCACTAGTTCAGCGAAGAGATGGTGATACAAGTGCAATATGGAAGGTAGATATAGGTTTTTGTAATCTGAAAATATAAAAGCAGCAAGGTAACTAATGATAAAAGTGAGTGTAAATGGTATTGCAATGGATGGAAACAAGGTCTAGGGTTCATACTTTCACTAGTGCAAGTTCTCTCAACAATAATAACATAATTGGATCATATAACTATCCCTCCACATGCAACAAAGAATCACTCCAAAGTCACTAATAGCAGAGAACAAACGAAGAGATTATTGTAGGGTGTGAAACCACCTCAAAGTTATTCTTTCTGATCAATCCATTGGGATATTCCTATAAATGTCACAAAGAGCCCTAGAGTTCATAGTAAAATATCACCTTAAGACACAAATCAACCAAAATCCTAATGTCACCTAGATACTCCAATGTCACCTCAAGTATCCGCGGGTATGATTATACGATATGCATCACACAATCTCAGATTCATCTATTCAACCAACACAAAGAACTTCAAAGAGTGCCCCAAAGTTTCTACCTAAGAATCAAGACGAAAACTTGTGCCAACCCCTATGCATAAGTTCACAAGGTCACTGAACCCGCAAGTTGATCACCAAAACATACATCAAGTAGATCACGTGATATCCCATTGTCACCACAGATAAGCACATGCAAGACATACATCAAGTGTTCTCAAATCCTTAAAGACTCAATCCTATAAGATAACTTCAAAGGGAAAACTCAATCCATTACAAGAGAGTGGAGGGGGAGAAACATCATAAGATCCAATTAAAATAGCAAAGCTCGCGGTACATCAAGATCATGCCAAATCAAGAACACGAGAGAGAGAGAGAGAGAGAGATCAAACACATAGCTACTGGTACATACCCTTAGCCTCGAGGGTGAACTACTCCCTCCTCGTCATGGAGAGCGCCAGGATGATGAAGATGGCCACTGGTGATGGATTCCCCCTCCGGCAGGGTGCCAGAACGGGCTCCCGAGAGGTTTTTGGTGGCTACAGAGGCTTGTGGCGGCGGAACTCCCGATCTAGGTTATGTTTTGGGGGTTCTTTTATTTATAGGAGGGTTTGCGTCGAGAACAAGTCAGGACGACCCACGGGGTGTCCACGTGGCACAGGGGCGCGCCCTAGCGGGGCGCCCCCCACCCTCGTGGGCCTCACAGGACTCCTCTCCGATAACTATTTGTTCTAGTATTTTTTATATTTTCCAGAAAAAATCTCCGTTGATTTTCAGCGCATTCCGAGAACTTTTATTTCTGCTCAAAAAACAACACCACGGTAGTTCTGCTGAAAACAGCGTCAGTCCGGGTTAGTTCTAACCAAATCGTACCAAAAGCATGTAGAAATATTATAAACATGGCATGAATACATCAAAAATTATAGATATGTTGGAGACGTATCATGTAAGTCTTTCTTTGGGTGGCGAGCTTCACAGGCAATGGGCCTTCTTCACAGGCACCGGGCCTTTCTTCAAGGGTAGAACTTCCGGAGGTGCTGAATGTTCCAAGCGTTTGGGACGGGCACCCCCTCTTGAGTCTCCAGGCGCGCGGCGCCAAGCCTGGTAACATGGACAACCTTGAATGGGCCCTCCCACATGGGCGAGAGCTTATGCAGCCCCTCCCTGGAGAGCACCCACCTGAGCACGAGGTCACCTACCTCGAGAGTCCTGGGCGGATGTTGCAGCAGTGGTACCGCCGCAGTGCCTGCTGGTATCTTGCTGCCCGCAGTGTAGCTTCTCGACAGTGCTCCTCCCCCAGCACGAGGTCCATCCCCCGCATGGCGTCCTGTTGCGCTTCATCACACGCTAAGACCCGCGCGGAGCGACGCCTGGCTTCGTGAGGGAGGACCACCTCTGCTCCATAGACGAGGAAGAACGGGGTCTCGCCAGTTGGCTTGGTGGCGGTAGTGCGGATGGACTACAGCACGGACTGGAGCTCGTCGTACCAGCCCCTGCTGCAGGCCTCCAGCTTCTTCTTGAAGGTTCTGGTCTTGAGAACCCTAAGGACCTCCACGTTTGCGCGGTCGGCCTGGCCGTTGCTCCGGGGGTGCGCCACCGAAGCGTAGCATATCTGCGTTCCAAGGTTAGCACAATATGTTTTGAAGAGATTGCTGGTGAACTGCGAACCGTTGTCGGTGATGATGCGATTCGGAGCCCCGAATTGGCTCACGAGGCCCTTGATGAATTTGACTGCAGAACCAGCTAGGATGGTGCGGACGGCTTCCACCTCCGCCCACTTGGTGAACTTGTCGATGGCGACGTAGAGGTAGCGGTAGCCCCCAGGCGCCCGAGGAAACGGGCCCAAGATATCCAGCCCCCAGACCGCGAACGGCCATGAGAGTGGGATGGTCTGCAGGCCCTGAGCTGGCTGATGGATCTGCTTGGCGTGGAATTGGCAGGCTTCGCAGGCTTTCACCAGTTCGATTGCGTCGTTGAGTGCCGTGGGCCAGTAGAACCCGCTGTGAAACGCCTTGCCGACGAGGGTTCGTGATGACGAGTGGTGTCCATCAAGTGTTCTCAAATCCTTAAAGACTCAATCCTATAAGATAACTTCAAAGGGAAAACTCAATTCATTACAAGAGAGTAGAGGGGGAGAAACATCATAAGATCCAATTATAATATCAAAGCTCACGGTGCATAAAGATCGTGCCAAATCAAGAACACGAGAGAGAGAGAGAGAGAGAGAGAGAGAGATCAAACACATAGCTACTGGTACATACCCTTAGCCATGAGGGTGAACTACTCCCTCCTCGTCATGGAGAGTGCCAGGATGATGAAGATGGACACCGGTGATGGATTCCCCCTCCGGCAGGGTGCCAGAACGGGCTCCCGAGAGGTTTTTGGTGGCTACAGAGGCTTGCGGCGGCGGAACTCCCGATCTAGGTTATGTTTTGGGGGTTCTTTTATTTATAGGAGGGTTTTGCATCAAGAACAAGTCAGGAGGACCCACGGGGTGTTCACAAGGCACAGGGGCGCGCCCTAGGGAGGCGCCCCCCACCCTCGTGGGCCTCACGGGACTCCTCTCCGATAAATATTTGTTCTAGTATTTTTTTATATTTTCTAGAAAAAATCTCAATTGATTTTCAGCGCGTTCCGAGAACTTTTATTTCTGCTCAAAAAACAACACCACGGTAGTTCTGCTGAAAACAGCGGCAGTCCGGGTTAGTTCTAACCAAATCATACCAGAAGCATGTAGAAATATTATAAACCTGGCATGAATACATCAAAAATTATAGATATGTTGGAGACGTATCATGTAAGTCTTTTTGCGGTGTGTTTGTTGGGATCTTATGAACTTTGAGTTTATGATCAGATCTATGTTTTTATCCATGAAAGTTATTTGAGTCTTCTTTAATCTCTTATATGCATGATTGATTATATCCTTGTATTTCTTCTCCGATATTTGGGTTTTGTTTGGCCAACTTGATCTATTTATCTTGCAATGGGAAGAGGTGCTTTGTGATGGGTTCGATCTTACGGTGCTTGATCCCAGTGACAGAAGGGAAAATGACATGTATGTATCATTGCTATTAAGGATATAAAGATGGGGTCTATTTCTACATAAATAGATCTTGTCTACATCATGTCATCGTTCTTATTGCATTACTCTGTTTTTCCATGAACTTAAAACACTAGATGCATGCTCGATAGCGATCGATGTGTGGAGTAATAGTGGTAGATGCAGGCAGGAGTCGGTCTACTAATCTTGGACGTGATGCCTATATAATGATCATTGCCTGGATATCGTCATGATTATTTGAAGTTCTATCAATTGCCCAACAGTAATTGTTTTCCCACCGTTTGCTATTTTTCTCGAGAGAAGCCACTAGTGAAACCTATGGCCCCCGGGTCTCATCTTTAATATATTTACCTTCACGATCTATTTTATTTGCTTTTATTTTCAGTTCTATTAAACCAAAAATACAAAAATACCTTGCTGCACTTTATTTTATTTGCAATCAATTTATCATATCTATTACAACTTTATCCCGTCTCTGTGCCAATTTCTGGCGATGTTACCCGAAAGGGATTGACAACCCCTTTAATACGTCGGGTTGCGAGTATTTGTTATTTGTGTGCAGGTCTTGTTTACGTTGTGTTGCGTGGTTCTCCTACTGGTTCGATAACCTTGGTCTCATCACTAAGGAAATTACCTACCGTTGTTGTGCTACATCATCCCTTCCTCTTTGGGGAAATAACGACGTAGTTCTAGCAGACATCAGTTGTGCATGATAAAATACTTTGTGTGATGAAGATGGAGCATAGCCAGACTATATGATTTTGTAGGGATAACTTTTTTTGGCCATGTTATTTTGAGAGACATGATTGCTTTATTAGTATGCTTGAAGTATTATTTTTTTTATGTCAATAATAAACTTTTGTTTTGAATCTTATGGATCTGAATGTTCATGCCACAATAAAGAAAATTACATTGATAAATTTGTTAGGTAGCATTCGACATCACATTTTTTGTTTTTATCATTTCCCCACTCGACGACGAGCAGGAATTAAGCTTGGGGATGCTTGATACATCTCCAATGTATCTATAATTTTTTATTGTTCCATGCTATTATATTATCTATTTTGGATGTTTTATATGCATTAATATGCTATTTTATATTATACATATTAACCTAGAGCCCAGTGCCAGTTTTTGTTTTTTCCTTAATTTTGACTTTTACAGAAAAGGAATATCAAATGGATTCCAAGCGGAATAAAACCTTACGGTGATTTTTCTTGGACAAGAAGAAACCCACGAGACTTGGAGAGGAGGCCAGAAGCCCTACGAGGAGGCCACAAGCCGTAGCCCCCCCCCCCCCCCCCAGGGCACGCCCCCAGGGCTTATGGGCTTCTCGGAGGTCTTCCAACCCTAATTCCACCACTATATGTTCTCAAATATTCCCCCTATACCAGGGGCACACCAAAAATACTTTTCCACCGCCGCAAGCCTCTGACTCATGAGATCCTATCTTGGGGCCTTTTCCGGCACTCCACCGGAGGGGGATTCGATCACGAAGGGCCTCTACATCAACATTGCTGCCCTTCCGATGAAGCATGAGTAGTTTACCACGGACCTAAGGGTCCATAGCTAGTAGCTATATGGCTTCTTCTCTCTCTTTGATCTTCAATACAATGTTCTCCTCGATGTTCTTGGAGTTCTATTCAATGTAATCTTCTTTTGCGGTGCGTTTGTTGAGATCCGATGAATTGTGACTTTATGATCAGATTATCTATGAATATTATTTGAGTCTTCTCTGAACTCTTTTATGCATGATTGAGAAATCTTAGTAAGTCTCTTCGATCTATTAATTTGGTTTGGCCAACTAGATTGGTTTTTCTTGCAATGGGAGAAGTGCTTTGTGATGGGTTCAATCTTGCGGTGTCCTATCCCAATGACAGAAGGGGGAGCGAGGCACGTATTGTATTGTTGCCATTAGGGATAAAAAAGATGGGGTTTATATTATATTGCTTGAGTTTATCCCTCTACATCATGTCATATTGCTTAAAGCGTTACTCTGTTCTTATGAACATAATACTCTAGATGCAGGCAGGAGTCAGTCGATGTGTGGAGTAATAGTAGTAGATGCAGAATCGTTTCGGTCTACTTGTCATGGATGTGATGCCTATATTCATGATATAATTATGCACTTTTCTATCAAATGCTCAAGGGTAATTTGTTCATCCACCGTATATTTTCTATCAAGAGAGAAGCCTCTAGTGAAACCTATGGTCCCCGGGTCTATTTTCCATCATATATTTTCAGATCTATAAACCTGTCGGATATCGAGTTCCGGCAAAATCCTTAAGGTTCAAACTCTGGGGTGCGCACAAAGATCTTCTCCCTACAAATCCACGCCCACAACTTCGCCACGATTCTAAGCTAGCACGATGAATAACACAAGAGACGCGAGGTTTATACTAGTTCAGGCCACCGTTGTGGTGTAATACCCTACTCTAGTGTGTGGTGGTGGATTGCCTCTTGGGATGATGATGAACAGTACAGAGGAAGAACAGCCTCGCGAGGAGAGGTGTTCTTGTGGTGGTGTGTGGATGAGCTAGGCTCGGATCCGCTTAGCTCTAGGCGAGATCAGATCCAGATCCCCCCTTCCACTGTGGTGGCTAGCCCTATTTATAGAGGCCCTGGTCCTCTTCCCAAATATTGAGCGGGAAGGGGGCCAACAACGGCCATTTTGAAAGGGGACAGCTAGTACAAGCTATCCTGACTAAAGGTGGCCTTCGACTGCCAAAGGCACTGGTGATGACGCCGTCTTGGGCTCCACGGTGACCTCCATCCTGCCGCTCTGCTGGTCTTGGTTTCATTGCACTGATCTGGAAACCTTTGCCTGATGCCTCAGTGCTCCACGCCTGCGCTTGCCCCCTTTGCACCAAAGGGGCAACGAGGACACTACACAAGCTGGCGCCCGCCTGGTCTCGATCGTCATGGCTTGCGTCACGAGCACCTCACGAGGTACCCCTTGCCTTGATCTCTCCGCCTCCTCGCGAGCCTGCCTGGTGAGGCCGCCCCTGAGGAGGCCTTGTGTTGTCCGCCCTGCGAGGCTTGGCCCCTCGTGATAGTCTCGAGCTTGGGTTGATGAAGACGGCTCGTACTGGGCCACTGGCTGAGCCACGCTACAGGCCACAGGCAGGCAAGTCTAGGCACCCCCGTTCCCAGAACACCGACAGTAGCCCCGGGGCCCAAGGCGCCCCCTGACTTGGCTTAGAAGCGAAGCCAAAGGGCAAGTGCGGGGCGCCACGGGCCCCAACAGCCTGCGACCATGGTTGGCGCGTGGCGACTGATTGGACGTGGGCGTCTCCGCTTCCCCACGCTGCCTCGATAACTGCCTGATTTGACGAGTCCCTGCTGCATGCAGAAAGAGTCATCATTACCTGTGATCGTGGAGGCCGAGGGCTGGCCTCCTCTGGATTATAAAGGGGGAGGGGCGCAAGCCCCCGTTATCCATCTCTTCTTGCTCCTCCCGCTTCTCCTTCCTCCTCGCGTCCACTGCTTGCAACATCTCCCATGGCGTCCCCGAAGAGGTTCTCGGCCGCGGAAAAGGGGAAGGCTCGCGTGGAAGGGCCTGGCTCTCCCCCGCCCAAGCACGGTCGAGGTCGCCCTCGCAAGCATCATGCGACCCCTGCCGCAGCTTCCCGTTGTCGTGGTGGTGGTCCTTCGTGCGGTGGTGTCCGCTTATGTCGAGGCAGCCCAATCGGTGAGGAAAGGCGCGCCGTAGTTGCGCGGCCTTCCCGGCCGTGCTTTCATTCGGTGGAGGTGCTGCAAGAGTTTTTGTGTGGTCGGACAACCCGGCCGGCAACTGGCTTCAGCTCCCTCGCTTCTTCGTCGGTGAAATGCCAGCCGCTGGCCCCGGCGGACTTTGGTTGCAGGCGGACGGCTGCTGCACCAAAGCATCCTGGGTCGCGGTGGAGACCTCCGTTGCCGGAAATGCAGCCCTGGCCCGGGGCTGGCAGACATTTTCCCATGCGCGTGGCCTGGGTAGGCGGTGCACCCTCCATTTCAAGTACGACGGTGATGCGACCCTCTACGTGAGGGTGTTCGGGGAAGACGGCCGCAGCGTGGGGTGCTGCCCTGAAGACGATGACGGCGACGAGGTGCTCGGCCTTGGCGATGGTCGTGATGAGGGCGAAGGCGCACCTGCCCTCGGCAGCGACCGCAGCTCGTTGGGCTTCAGCGGCTCCTCCTCCGGTGACAGCTCCTCCAGCGGTGGCCGCGATCAGCCACCACACCGTCACGCCTGCTTTGAGGGCGGTAGTGGGTCGTCCCATCGCCACGCCCCCATGAGGTGTAAGGCGAACTCTGATTTGAGCCCAGGAGGGTGATGCGGATCCCTTCTCGCGAGCAGTTGCTTGGTGCGCTCTATTTTTATTTTGTTTTCCTCCCTTTCCTGCACTAAGAAAGAAGCATGGGCCCCGTGGGGGCGTGCGACAGACTATGATCTCCTAATTATCGTACTATGTTCAGTGTTCCTGTGCTGTGGTCATGGTGTCGTGGTTATGTGCCTACATGTAGGAACAACTAGGATATTTCCAGTAGTTTCTGCCTCGCGAGGTGCCTGCTTGGGGCCTCGTCGGGCGCCAGAAGAGATGCAAAAATCAATTGGGAGAATCGTTTCCGAACCTTAACTGCGAGGGTTGTCGGCTATGGCCTTATGCTCTGCGTCACGATGTCCGAAGGGCATGGACCGGAGGGGTGCTCCCGATGTGAACTTGAACGAGGGAGCCTCACGAAAACCAGGAGAAAAAGGGTCTCACGAGGGCGCCCACTCAACCCCCTCGCGAGGCTTGCGAGAGAGAGAGAGAGCGAGCCAGACAAAATCCGAAAGCAGAGAACAGGGCAGAATATGGCAAACAGCACTAGAAGCAACTTCAATAAAGGCTCAAACGAGGGAGGACAAGGTAACTGCGGAAAGCAAATGAAGAGCCATGTCCAGCACCTAGTCTAGTCTTCGACGTCTTCTCACTAGTGCGGAGCTAAGTGCTACCACTGGACGTGGGCAGGAGCCCCCGAGGCCCGAGGGCGGCACTCCGGAGACTCCGTGGCATGTACAGCCCCAACTCATTATTACGTGAGAGTGTCACGTGCGGAGAGCTCCACAGGCACCAGGCCTTTCTTTGGGCGGCGAGCTTCACAGGCACTAGGCCTTCTTCACAGGAACCGGGCCTTTCTTTGGGCGGCGAGCTTCATAGGCACCGGGCCTTCTTCATAGGCACCGGGACTTTCTTTGGGCGGCGAGCTTCACAGGCACTGGGCCTTCTTCACAGGCACCGGGCCTTTCTTTGGGCGGCGAGCTTCACAGGCAATGGGCCTTCTTCACAGGCACCGGGCCTTTCTTCAAGGGTAGAACTTCCGGAGGTGCTGAATATTCCAAGCGTTTGGGACGGGCACCCCCTCTTGAGTCTCCAGGCGCGCGGCGCCAGGCCTGGAAACATGGACAACCTTGAATGGGCCCTCCCACATGGGCGAGAGCTTATGCAGCCCCTCCCTCGAGAGCACCTGCCTGAGCACGAGGTCACCTACCTCGAGAGTCCTGGGGCAGATGTTGCAGTAGTGGTACCGCCGCAGTGACTGCTGGTATCTTGCTGCCCGCAGTGTAGCTTCTCGACAGTGCTCCTCCCCCAGCACGAGGTCCATCCCCCGCATGGCGTCCTGTTGCGCTTCATCAAACGCTAGGACCCGTGCGGAGCGACGCCTGGCTTCGTGAGGGAGGACCGCCTCTGCTCCATAGACGAGGAAGAACGGGGTCTCGCCAGTTGGCTTGGTGGCGGTAGTGCGGATGGACCACAACACGGACTGGAGCTCGTCGTACCAGCCCCTGCTGCAGGCCTCCAGCTTCTTCTTGAAGGTTCTAGTCTTAAGGCCCCTAAGGACCTCCAAGTTGGCGTGGTCGGCCTGGCCGTTGCTTCGGGGGTGCGCCACCGAAGCGTAGCATATCTGCATTCCAAGGTTAGCACAATATGTTTTGAAGAGATTGCTGGTGAACTGCGAACCGTTGTCGGTGATGATGCAATTCGGGACCCCGAATTGGCTCATGAGGCCCTTGATGAATTTGACTACAGAACCAGCTGGGATGGTGCGGACGGCTTCCACCTCCGCCCACTTGTCGAACTTGTTGATGGCGATGTAGAGGTAGCGGTAGCCCCCAGGCGCTCGAGGAAACGGGCCCAAGATATCCAGCCCCCAGACCGCGAACGGCCATGAGAGTGGGATGGTCTGCAGGCCCTGAGCTGGCTGATGGATCTGCTTGGTGTGGAATTGGCAGGCTTCGCAATCTTTCACCAGTTCGATTGCATCGTTGAGTGTCGTGGGCCAGTAGAACCCGCTGTGAAACGCCTTGCCGACGAGGGTTCGTGATGACGAGTGGTGTCCACAATCTCCTCCGTGTATGTCAGCCAGCAACTCCTTCCCCTGCTCCCTGGAGATGCAACGCAGGGAAACGTCATTTGGTCGCTTCCGGTAGAGCTCTCCGTCTTGGATGCAGTAGGTCGTGGCCTGCCGGGCCACGTGTTCCGCGTCCTCCTCTTTCTCTGGCAGTGTCCCTTGCATCAGGTAGTCCTTGAGTTCCATGGTCTGGCATCCCTCCTGAGGCTCCAGCGCCAGGAGTAAACGTGCTCCCGAGGTCGGGCCATAGGCCGGGGCTCCTGTGGCAGGTAGTTGAGGGAGCTCCTCCCGAGACTGTGCGGTGCTTGAAAGTGACGGTCTCGCCGATGACTTCAAGAGCCGTTCCTTGAAAACGCCAGGCTCCTGAGGCAGCCACCTGGATGCCCTCCTGGCAATGTCATCCGCTTCTTGGTTGGTGCCGCGGGGCACATGCTGCAACTCCAGCCCCCAAAACTATTTTTCCATTCTACGCACCTCCGCAAGATACGCTTCCATGTGATCGTCCTTCGGCTTGTACACTTTTTTGGAGAAGTTGACGAGGAGCTATGAATCGCCCTTGATGGTGAGGCATTTCACTCCCAATGTTGCCGCAGCTTTCAAGCCTGCTATGAGGCCCTCGTATTCTGCTATATGGGGACCTTCTCGCCCTGCTGGAAATAGAGTTGCACGGCGTAATAGAGCTTGTCTTGGGAGGGAGATATAAGCACTGTGCCAGCCCCCATGCCATGTCGCGAGAATGCTCCATGGAAGTACATGACCCAGCCATATGGTGCCTCACTTCCTGGGGAAAGCGACTGATCCTCGCCTGCTTCGAGCCCTGGCGCCTCTGTCCATTCTGCCACAAAATCTGTGAGTGCGGCTCCCTTGACGACCCTGGTTGTGCTGAATTCCAATTGAAACGCTTGTAGCTCAATGTTCCATTCTGTGACCCTCCCAGCGGAGTTGGGGCTCCTGAGTACCCTGTCCAACGGGTAGGCCGAGACGACCTTGATGGGGTAACCTTGAAAGTAGTGTCGCAACTTACACAAAGCTACCAACAGCGCGAGCAAGAGCTTCTGAGGCATAGGGTATCGTGCCCTTGCATCCCGCAACACCGTGCTGACAAAGTACACCGGATACTCGACGAGAGTGTGTGTGCTGACAAGGTCGGCACCCTCCGGAGGGTTTGGTGCCTCCTGAGGTGATAGAGCCCCCAGCGCCTGGCTGCCTGGCGCGGCTTCTTCAGCCCCGGGGGCGTCTTCCTGCTAGGGCTGGTCCTCATCTGCCGAGACCATGGTATTCGCGAGGCCTCCTTGGTCTTGCGTCGCCACGGCCGTAGCCATGGCCGGTTGTGACGCAGCCTTGGCCTGGTGCTCTTCCCGAACCGCCACTAGAGCTACACTGGCAGAGTAAGGTGTGGCGGCGAGGTAGAGCACTAGGGGCTCGAGAGGGCGTGGTGCCACCATCACAGGAGGGCTGGTCAGATACTTATTGAGGTCTTGGAACGCTTGGTCGGCCTCCTGTGTCCACTCAAACGGGCCCTTCTTCTTCTTCAGCTTGAAGAAAGGCAAGGCACGCTCTCCCAGCTTGGAGATGAAGTGCCCTAATGCCGTCACGCGTCCTGCTAGCTTCTGCATTTCTGTGAGGGTCTGTGGTGGACTTGTCGGCGTTCTAGGAACGGGGGTCCCCATACTTGCCTGCCTGCGGCCTGCGGCGTGGCTCAAGTGGTGGCCCAGTACGGCCCATCTTCATCAGTACAAGACTCAAGACTCTCGCGAGGGGCCAAGCCTTGCGGGGCGGACGACGCAAGGCTTCCTCAGGGACGGCCTCGCCAGGCAGGCTCACGAGGAGGCGGAGAGATCAAGGCAGGGTACCTCGCGAGGTGCTCGTGACGCAAGCCATGACGATGGAGACCAGGCGGGCGCCGGCCTACGCAGTGTCCTTGTTTCCTCTTTGGTGCAAAGGGGGCAAGCACAAGCGTGGAGTACCGAGGCATCAGGCAAAGGTTGCCATTTCAGTGCAACGACACCAAGAACAGCGGAGCGGCAGGCTAGAGGTCACCGTGGAGCCCAAGACGGCGTCATCACCAGTGCTTTTGGCAGCCGAAGACCAACTTTAGTCAGGATAACTTGTACTATATGTTCCCCTTTGAAATGGCCGTTGTTGGCACCCTTCCCGCTTGATATTTGGGAAGAGGCCCACGGCCTCTATAAATAGAGCTAGCCACCACAGAGTAGGAGGATCTAGATTTTGGGAAGACTAGAGAGAGAGAGGCGATCGAACTCACCCAAGAAGTTCATCGCAACAGCTCAAGAACACCTCTCGCGAGGCCGTTCTTCCCCTGTACTGTTCATCATCAGCCCCAGAGGCAATCCACCACACCACACACTAGAGTAGGGTATTACACCACAACGGTGGCCCGAACCAGTATAAATCTCGTGTCCCTTGTTTTGTTCATCGTTTTCAGCTTAGATCGCATGAGATGATCGGACGTAGATAGAGAGGGAAGAGATCTTCGTGCGCACCCCAGAGTTCGAACCTCAAGGGTCTGTCGGAACCCAACATCCGACATTTGGCGCGCCAGGTAGGGGTGCGCCGGAATCTTTCTTCCATTGTCGGCATTCGATCTTCCGTCGTGTCCATGGCAGACGCTCGTCGGGCTTGCGCCGAGCGTCGGGCTGCTCTCGCCGCCCGCGTCGCCCAGATGGCGCCCGTCGGCGGGTGCCCCCGTCATTCCCCGTCGCCTGCCACCAACGCCGCCACCGGCCCGGCGGGGAATGAGTAGCAGGCCTCGTCTCTGCATCCTTTGGTGTGGCGGGAAGGCCGCACCGCCACCCGATCGCTAACTCCAGCCGGTTCGTCGTCCCACGCCCGTCGCGCCCCCACGGACGCGGACGCCGCATTGCTCCTGGCGCGTGAGCTCCTGCACTACCGTCCCGTCGATGACCTCTACGAGGACTGGCTCGCTCGCATCACCGAGCTCGTCAGCGCTGCAGGGGGCTCTCCTATGTCGTCCCTCTCGCTGTCTCACCCTCCATCCTGCACAGGAGGCACGGACGAGGAACTGCCTCCACCTCCTCCTCCCCAAGAAGGTGCCCTAGCTCCAAGGCGCGCGGCCCCAGGACGAGATCCACCACATCTGGCGCCCGCGCGACCAGAAAGGAGCTGCCAAGAAATCCCTCATCCCCAAGAAGGTGCTAGCGTGCTCCCGGCACCGGTGCGCCATGAACGCATCCCTGTGCCACCACATCAAGACCCCGTGCTGCTCCAGGCAGCGGTCCGCAGGAATCACCAGGAGCAAGCCCAGCATCAGCAGAGGGCTCTGATTGCCACCGCAGGATGCCGCGCCTTCACCCTCAAGCTACATAGTGTCGCCTGGCCAGGCAAGTTCAAGCCTGACCTGCCTCCTCGCTATGACGGCACTGCAGACCCGGCGGAGTTCCTACAGCTCAATGAGCTGGGCATCGAAGCTGCCAACGAGGATGAAAAGGTCATGGCGAACTGGTTTCCCATGGCACTCAAGGACGGTGCCCGCACCTGGCTCCTGAACCTGGCTCCGGGCACGATCTCCTCCTGGGACGAGATGCGCACCCGCTTCATCGCCAACTTCCAGGGCACTCGCGACAGTCCATCGGTCGTGGGTGACCTACGCCGCATCAAGCAGCAGCCCGGAGAGACCTTGTAGAAGTACATCCAGTGCTTCAACAACGCTCGCCTCAAGATTCCCAGGGTGACTCAGATGGCCATTATCTCTGCGTCCTCTGATGGTGTTCGCGACGTCAAGATGAAGGAGGAGCTAGCAATCCATGAAGATCTGTGTACGTCACTAGAGTTGTTCAACCTGGCAACCAAGTGCGCAAGGGCTGAGGAGGGACGCCTCTCCCTTCTCGAGCTCCCAGTAGCAGACCCAGAAGAGAAGAAAGCCAAGGGCAAAGATGCTAAGCGCAAGGGAGCAGCTGTGCTCGCAGTAGAGCCGGACACCAAGCACGGCAGGGACCAGTCGGAGTCGTCCAAGGGCAGCCAGTACTGTGTGTGCCACGATCTCCACACCCACAACACCAATGAATGCCAAGAGCTCAGGGTCGTACGAGAAGGCCGTGTCGGACGACGCCCCGAGCGCAACGATCGGGGCTACGGCCGAGGCGGAGCAAGAGGTGGAGGACAATGGGACGACCGTGGCCCTCGCCAAGGGTGGCGTGACCGAACTCGCGAGGACCGCTGGTAGGACCAGCCTCGCGAAGGAGCTTGGAGAGATCAGCCTTGCGAGGACCGCCCGCAGGGCAACGCAGGCCTTCCTCCTTTGCCACCACCACCAAGAAGGAATGAAGACCATCATCAGGACGAGGTGGCTGGGGGCTTCCAGGAGCCACGTGTGATTGCTTGCATCTTGGGCGGCGCTCAGGCCCCAGCCTCATAGCGCATCTTCAAGCAGTTTGCTCGCGAGGTGAATGCAGTCCTCCCCAAGCTTGAGGCCACACGCCCCCTTAGGTGGTCTGCGTGCGCTATCATGTTCAGCTCAGCAGATCAGCTCAAGTGCACGGCAACGGCCGATGTCCTCCCAATGATTTGTTCCCTAGTCATCAGCAATGTGCAAGTCACCAGGACCCTCATCGATGGCGGAGCAGGACTCAATGTTCTGTCTGTCGAGACGTTCAACAATCTCCAAGTGCCATATGATCAGCTTCAGCCGACCAAGCCTTTCTCAGGAGTCACAGATGGTTCCACTGTCCCGATAGGGCAGGTCCGCCTTCCTGTCACCTTTGGACAGCGCAACAACTACCGCACCGAGCTCATTGACTTTGACGTCGCCCACATTCGCCTGCCATACAATGCCATCCTCGGGTACCTAGCCCGGGCCAAGTTCATGGCAGTGACTCACCATGGCTACAACATCCTCAAGATGCCAGGAAGCGGTGGGGTCATCACGGTCCCCTGTGAAGAGAAAGATGTGGTGTGCCCCCTCGAGCGCGCCTTCCAGGACGCGTCGATTGAGGACCCGGACAGCAAGAGTGGAAACCTCCCTGGAGCAGCTCCCAAGAAGAAGAAGACATCACCTGGTTCAAGGCCTCAGAAGGCAGGCACCCGTGGAGGCGCCGCATCTAGACATGCGCCCGCCAAAGGGGCGCCACCCTCCATCGCATAGGAAGGCGCGCCCGACGCCCTCTTTGGGCAAGGCTCGGGGGCTCTCTCCTGGGAAGCCACCGACTTTGCCAAGGTCACAAGGGAGGTGCTTGGGCACCACTTGGAGGCGTGCTTCATGGCACGCTTCCCTAAGGAAGGCGTAAGGAAAGAAGGACCCAACCCTCAGGAGTTCATCACCAAGGCCGCTCAGGAGTTGGAGGGATCGACAGTCATGCGTGGCAACCGCCGTCTGCCCGACGTAGCTCCCCATCCAGGCGAGGATGGTGGGCTACGCATCTGCATTGACTACCCAGGGTTCAATCAAGTCGCTTCTCAGGTGTGCTTCTAGCCTTCGCGCGTGGGGCGTTGCGCAGGCCCGCCACACAGCTACGTTCGCATGCCCTTCGGCTTGTCGAACGCGGCTGCAGCCCACCAGCGGCTGATGAGGAGCACTCTGGAAGCTTAGCATCGCGCGCTCATGGAGGAGATGGAGATGGACCTCGTCGGGCTGCCCGAGCCTCCCGAGGCTCGGAGTCCCGATGGCTCATGAGGATCGACTCCTTCACCCCACATCGTCAGCTACTCCGACCCTCGCTCTACAAAAGTATCAGGTGACTTCTTTTCAGTTTTTGTTTCAGCTAGGAGCGCCCGCAGGGCTGCATCATTCCCAGGTCACGTGGGTCCGTCCATGCGGCATGTATCCATTTTGCTTATGTTATCTGCTTACCTTGTTGGGGGTGCCCCTTGGGCTGCATCATCCCCAAGCCGCTCGGGCTTGACCCAGTGGCGTTTGCTTTTCCCACATCTATCTAAGTGGATTTGCTCCTTCATGCTTAACCTAATCATGATTATTGTCTGCTGCCTACCGCGGACCTCTCCACTCTCATGCAAAGCGCTTGCACGTTAAAAGGGGGGTGCCTGAGCATCGCGACTCATGGGCCCTTATTGGCTATCCAGCCCTCACCCCCTGGCCTTGACCCACGGCATCGCGACCTGTCATACCAGTGGTGGATGAGCTTGCTCGAGGGCCGGGACCTGAGGACATAGAGCATTTGCATTCTAACCACCTTGCGGGAACATACCACTGACAAAGGCCCAGAGCCAGGCGCAACCTGCCTCGAGGTAGGGCCTCGTGAGTCCCGTGCTGGCTCACG